>NC_091473.1:90591616-90893560 GCF_036971445.1 Narcine bancroftii | reverse complement strand
ATCTGTTCAGTACCCATGTCCCCTATTCACCTTGGGCCCCTTATTAAGGATTTCAGTCCATGACCCCTGTTACAAGCCCACAGGACCCCAAAACACAGCAGGGATAGACATTCACCAAGACAAGTGGTTTTTAAAAACAAAAGTTATTTTGAATCAACTTTAAACATGAAAATAGAATTAAACTTTAACTTATCTCTATACTTAACTAACCCAAATTAACCCCCTTCTAATTCTAAGTGCACATGTATGTAATGTGTGTGTAAATTTTTTAAAAGTTATTTGGTTCACAGTTTAATCTCACTTCTCCTTCTTCCGAGTTCTCTGGATGCAGGCAATTCTTAAACTGTGCAGAGAATTTAACATGTATAAAGTTCACCAGGTTTTGGTCCTTGAAAGATAAATGTTTACCACTCAGGAAGATTCTTGTAGGGTTTGCAGAGAGAGAGATTTGTTTTACCAAGATTTCCACAACTGAGGTACCACCATTAGTCACCTCAAGGTCTCGCTGATGAAAGTTGCCCCAACAGGGTTTTCCAGATGATAACCTCTTTCTTCAGGCTACCACAGAGTTCCTTTCTGTTCCTCTTATTCCAAGAGAAACATCAGACAGATAGCACTTCCAGCCATCCACTCCTCTGGAACTTTCTGTTTCCAATTAGCTCTTCCTGGCTCGTTTCAGCCGTTTTCAGTGTCACACATACACTAGCTGGGAGAGCTTGTTAACTTGTCCCTCTCCAACTGCGAACTACCAGAAAGCCCATGTGACTCTCTCATGTGCAAAAACCCCCACCTTCTTCAGCAAATAACAAGCGTTCTTCTCCTTAGTCAAGATGTTGTCTTAGATAAACAAAACTCAGGAGTGACTTTTCTGTGAGCACTTTGGAGAATATGATGCACATTTCACAAGTAGGTGCTAATTGAAATAATGTCATAAAATGATTGGACTGGAAACAAACTGGCTACAAGTACCTTTCTGCAATGTTACTAAATATGAATTCTTCAGTCTTTCAAACAAGATCGGTTTTAAAATTTGTATGTATATCTTCTTTGGCTTGGCTTCGCGGACGAAGATTTATGGAGGGGGTAAAAAGTCCACGTCAGCTGCAGGCTCGTTTGTGGCTGACAAGTCCGAAGCGGGACAGGCAGACACGATTGCAGCGGTTGCAGGGGAAAATTGGTTGGTTGGGGTTGGGTGTTGGGTTTTTCCTCCTTTGCCTTTTGTCAGTGAGGTGGGCTCTGCGGTCTTCTTCAAAGGAGGTTGCAGCCCGCCAAACTGTGAGGCGCCAAGATGCACGGTTTGAGGCGTTATCAGCCCACTGGCGGTGGTCAATGTATGTATATAACCTTACTCTAAATCCTCTAAATTCTCCAAAATATTTATCCATTACACCCCCCCTCCCCATTAATGTTCTGTGGCCTGGGGGGGGGGGGGGAGGGTGTGGTGGGAGAGAGCGTGCATAAGGTCCCTGTTGAGAATGGCTGATCTCAAACTTCATTCAATTGATATATTAGGCAGGGAACTCAAATGGAAATTGTTTCAAGATCACACTGCTGCCCATCTTCTGGATGTTTAAAAGAAGAAATAATGTACCAGAATTCAGGGAATGTCATTTAATTATTTGCTATTTTTATTGTCAGAAAATTAAGGGAAATCAAAATAATTGCATTAACACCATAAAAATTAGTTTGTACATTGACTACTTTTTCTCCTTTGGATTTTGTACAGTAAAAAAAAATTTAAACCCCAAATTAAATACAAAAAAGACTACCAGCAAAAATAATAGAAAATAATTAACAATTCTACTTTACATTCTCTTGAAATTGTTGATAGTATTACTGCAAGTTGCTGTATCTGTTAAAATAGCACATTGAAGAATATTAAATTCCAGCATGTTTCACTCTTTACATCCTATCTCAATGTTTTTTTCTTGTGCTTGAAGTAAATAAAATCTAGAGACTGGAAACACTAACAATCAAAGCATAGAAAAATGTGAATTTAAAGCTTTGGACAATAGCCACATGTTTTCTTATTCTCATCATTGAAACTGAGGGTTTACCATCTTACATAGCGTGTTTCTCATAATTAACCACTTTCATTCTGATAAGGGCACACTTTTCACTGTTCCTGCACAATTAAAGGATTTTCCATCAGTAGCCCATAATTAAAATAATATAGGTTTAAAATCTGCAGTCAGTAGCAGGTCATTGTACTGACATACAAAAAAAGACTAAAGTTTGCATCCAACTTCATAACATTAGAATACAAAGAATTCAGGACTGCATAAATAAAAGATGGCAGGGTGCATTTTTCATTTATTCTGTCAGGGACAAGAGGGCTAAAGTATTCTCTAAAATAAATGTATTCTTTGACCAAGTACATTAAATATCTGCCCCTGAAATTCACTCTAATAAAGTATAAATTGAACTCAAAATGTTATGGTCTCAATCTGGTGCAAATGCATCTAGAGAAGTTGCTTCTGAACCCAACCATTATTTGGCTGAATTTCCCTCCATCTGATGTGAATTTATTTTCCTTGTGGGGGTTGGAATAAAACTTGGATTTGTTCAAACAAGTTTCACTCTACCATCTCCACCCACCTTAACACTAATCTTATTCATTCTAAAACACAGCGAGAGAATGGTGGGTAATGGAAATGCTAATAGATCATGGGACAATGCAAGGCAAGATTATGTTCACTTCAACAGCCTTTTAGAAGATTTAACTTCAAGAAACTTAAATCAGAGTGATCAATTTGGCAACCTGACAAAGCAACATGAGCAAAATCTTCCTTGTTCGAGCTTCTACGATAGACCATGATAACTCTTCACATCTGTTCTGAAGTACTGTACTGTTACAAGCCAAAAGGATCCCAAAACCCAGCAGCAATAGATATTCACCACAACAAATGGTTACTTAAACAAAAGTTGTTTTTAATTATCTTTAAACATGAAAGCAGAACCAAACTTTAACTCATCACTATTAACTTAACTAACCTAACTTAACCCCCTTCTAATTCTAAGCACACATATATGTAATGTGTGTGTAAATTTAAGAAAAGTTGTTTGGTTCATAGTTCAATCTCACTTCTCCTTCTTCCAAGTTCTCTGGATGCAGGTAATTCTTATATTGTGCACAGAATTTAACATGTATAAAGTTCACCAGGCTTTGGTCCTCGAAAGTTAAATGTTCACCGCTCAGGAAGGTTCTCGTAGGGTTTGCAGAGAGAGATTTGTTGTTCCAGGATTTCCACAACTGAGGTACCACCATTCGTCACCTCAAAGGTTTCGCTGATGAAACTTGCCCCAACAGGGTTTTCCAGATGATAACCTCTTTCTTTCAGGCTACCACGACAGAGTTCCTTTCTGTTCCTCTTATTCCAAGAGAAACATCAGACAGATAGCACTTCCAGCCAATCGCCACTCTGGAGCTTCTGTTTCAGTTCCAACAAGCTTCTCCTGACTTATTACACCTTTCTGTGTCACACACGGTTAAAGACTCCCTTCTGTCTCTCTCTCTCTAAGATTCAAACTGCCTGCAGCATGTCCTCTCTCTCACTTGCAAAACCCCTGACCTTCTCCAGCAAACAATAGGAGTTAGTCTTCTGGTCCATCTGTTATTTTAGGTAAACAATATCCTCTCAATGACCTCTGAGTGAGCACTTTGCAGAGAGGTCAAAAGCCTTGCAAAAAGGTCCAAAACAGACAACCTGGCTCTGGCTGTTCTTCCAAGACAATAGTCCATTCATTTCATGACATCATTTCAATTAGCACTTACTTGTGAAATGTGCATACCATTCTCCATAGTTTCTGTAAAGTCACTGAATAGGAATTCTTCAGTATTTCAAATAAGATCTGTTTTAAAGAGTGTGCATGTAACCTATTCTACTTTTAACCAATGTATCTCCCAAAAACATATCCAAATATTCCATTACAGTACTGAAAGGAACATCCAGATGAACCAGTCAGCAAAAGTGATGTCTCAGCAGTACACCACCTACTCAACCAAATTTTGTTTGATAGCATTATGCATGTGGTACACGTTTGGTTGGCAAGCCATGTTGCCACCCAGTAGCCAGCCATTGATTGGGCGCAGTGGTTTAAAAGCAAACAGTAGTGTATTCTGGTGAAAGCACAATAATTCCTGCCACAATATCAGGCATTGACCTGTGGACACAAAGGGAGTGGAATCCTTCTTTTGCATACTTCTCAGGTTTTACGTAGAGCAATTCTTATCAACTACTCTCTCTGTGCATGTGACATTTTACCAAGGCAGAGTCTCCAATTCGTACAACAACTCCACTGATGCAGTTGGGATCAGCTGTGCATTCCAAGCCCTTACATTTCCTAATCTGGAGAAGATTCCAAGTAATAATGGAATGCAATCATGGTCAATTACTGAAAGACATTAACGCAGCATCATCTGTCAGTCCACAGTATTGCACTTCCAATGTTATGATAGCAAGAGGTGAAGCATAGACCACTCCCATTGGATTGAGTCATGACTCTCAACTGCAACCTGATGCCTGACCCATCTGAAGAAGATGGCAATGAATGGCAAGGCATCCAGCAATGAACACTCTTTGGTCCGAGGGGTGGGGGTGCATATTCTACAACCCTTGCCATTTGAAAATCAAGAGCAGAGTTTTGTACCTCAGCAAGGAACCAATTAAAGAGCATTTGTGGAGAGCATTCAGCTGTGAGCTCCAGGAATTCCATTTAACAAGAAAAGTTGTTATTATTTGGCTTGTAAACTATGCATGTAATGAATAATTTAAATATTGCTTCTGATGATGTCTGGCTCGAGAAAAAAAGGGTATTTTTTCAATAAGAGCAACAGTGATGTCCCTTACACCATTATCAGTAGGAAACTACAGAATGCTGGAAAAATCTACCATTGCACTTGTAATGGAACTTGGTGCCTGAAAAGTCATTGGGGCATCGTCCTCCTGGCAGCCACGAGATATATAGTTCTCCTTTGTCCCTGCAAGTGCACCTGGAGCAGCAGCTCAGTGTGGTTGCCTTTATGGAGAGTAGATATCTCACAATTTGTTCAGCAAGTAGAATTTGTCCCAGAAAGCCCAACAAAGATACTGCATTCAAAGAAGTTCTCTCTTCTTCCTTTCCTTCCTCTGGCAGTTACTCCTTCACTGCATGTTCTGTGCTCATTCTCCCACTCATGCTGCACTCCTGATGTAATGCATACTACACCACCTATGTCTGTTTGAGTCCTCTATACAAACACTTGCACAGATCCTCTGGTGTATAGAACTACAGAAAGCACCAGGTACAGAAGGATTTCTCCCTTTGATGATTCAAATGTTCCACACAAGTGTTCTGCATGCATCTGAGCAATGTTGATTGGAAAGGGACCATACGTGCTTAAACCTAGGCTAGTGATAGGTCTACCAAGCCCTGTCTGGTTGACAGGAGGCTTGTTAATAATGATCTCCATGCCAGTGGATGATAATGGAGGTTTCAGATGAAACACCATTCACTGTTTGCTGTACCTTCCATGTGAACAAAAGTAACCACATCATTTATCCTCTTCGTATTACTAAAGTATAGATATGGTGTGCACATGAAGAGTAGTTATTTAAGTGAGGCAAACAAAAAAAAAAGTCCAGATGCGAGTCTGACACCACACCAACCTCCCAGTTCATCACAATTTCTACGGAGCCTGGGATTGACTTCAGGGTGCTGATCAAGAAGGTTGGGCAAGGAGGAAAGTTTGCCCAGAAATTCAGTTGCCTACTTTTTTCAACATTATTCTCATGTTTCACCCTAATTTTAAGGATGAAACATGATGATTATTTTTACGTTCCTTTCCACTCTCCAAAAATTGAACTGATCATTACTGGTTGCAAACCCTTGGAATCAATTTCAACATCGGGATGTACGACTTGCAGTTAATCCTTTCAGAGGATTGAATGGGAATTTTGAAGACAGTGTCTCAGGAGTGATCCTTGTTCATTTGGGAGATCTTAAATTTTACCAGGCTGGAATCTTTAATCAGGAAAATCAACTGCTTTCCTCTCTCATTTAAGTGGGTAACTGCACCTTGCTGATCCATCACCCTATCATTCCTCAATTTCCACATCACCAACCCAATAATCACCTGAGACAGACACCCATGATCTTCTGCCTTGAATCCGTTATCTCCCTTGCGCCCAAAGTCACAATCTAATTTATGATAATTATGTTATTCATTAATCTTCTAAACAGTATTGATGATGTCTTCAGCTCAAAGAACTAAAAGTAAAACATTTTAGAAATAGTAAGAGGTGTTATTAAAAAACTTGTCAGTGTTCTAGTTAGTTAAGAAACCAATTAGTCCTGGTTAACAGAGTTTATAGTCAGCTCACTCAGAGCCTGTGATACCAAGGAATATAATCCACAACTTCTATAAAAACAGCATGTTTTAGTATTGTGTAGGAGTGAGCAAAGTCATCACATTTTAATGGAAGTCATGTTTACATATTTTTTGTGTTTTCAAAATGCCACACACTTGAGGACATGCATTTAAGGCGAGAAGGGGAAAGTTGAAAGGAGATGAGTGACGCAAGGTTGTTTGTTTTTACCCACAGAGAGTGCTGGGAGTAGTGGTGGAAGCATATATTACTGGTGTTTGAGGCTTTTGGAAAGTCATGAATGCACAGGGTCTAGAGGGATTTGTACTATATGCAAGTTGCAGAGATATTATTTAATTTTGCATCATATTCAACACACACACACATACTGCTGCTCCTCCTCCTCTTGATATTCTAATGAGATATGTGAAACTAAACACAATGTCGAACTCCTAATTGAAAGGTCAGTAAATTCCCTTGTCGGCAAATCTGCAACAACATTAGTTCCTCAGCAGTAAATAATTAGATGTGCTCCAACAGACATCGATAGCATGCTTACAAGCCAAAATTGCTCCCAGTTAATTTCACAATAAACACAGTGTTCAGAAGGAATCAAAGTGGCCCTTTCCTCTTGTAATAATGTTTATCATGCAGCTTTGATTATGTCTTCTGTGTGGAGAACGATTTATGTTTTGGGCGAATCAAACTGCTATTCTCAACAGCTGGAGGTACTCAGAATTTGACCCCTTGGGTTAATCAATCCCTTGGGTCTCAAGGTTATATGCACCACTCAACCCAAATCCAACAGTTCTTCCCTGCAGAGTGAACCTTCAAATTTTTTGATTTGCTTTTGACTCAAGTTAACTTATTTTAATATACAAATTAAGAAGTGTAGATTTGTAGATCTTCAGACATTCAGAGAATGTGGTTTACTAAAAACATTTTGGATGAAAATACTTAAATCATTATAATTTCTATGGTTGCTTTTTATTAAATGCTGTTGTTAAGACTGCATCTTTTCAGAAAGGGTGGAAAGGTGATGTGTTTACTATATTGTGCCTTCACCCCTCCAAGATGTGTAGACAATTGATAGATTGACAATCTCCTGCAAGTCACAGCATGCAAATAGAAAATAAGATCAGTTAAGTTTAACTCTCGGCTTCATAAATTATAGGCACCAACAGAAAGCAAGCTCCGACTAGCATAATACCTTTTAGACAGCCAATTTATATATGGATGACAAAGGTTTAATAATCGCATGCTAGTCAAGGTTGTGGTTATACACATTGTTGAAATGCAATGGCGAGAGTTTCATCCTCCACTCCTCTCTCCTCTGTAAGCAAGTAACTTTAGATTCTTGAATTAGACATCCACAATAGGACCAAATAATCCCTACAAATAAAAAGAAAAATATCAAAAGAGATGCTGGACTGGATCTTGATAATTAATAGCTTGTGGTTGGGTCAGCATGCTGAAGAGGTAATGCCTTTACAGATCAGATTTCCATGCCAGTCAGGAAAATTCGAGCTTAGATGCCAGGGCATCTGTGTTGGGGTGGAGGATTGTGGTGATACAACCACTACACTGGCTGCACTCCTACCAGCCTACTGTACCTGCAGGTAGACAAACCCAGGAGACTGGCCCCACTTGTCAATCATCACCCCATATGAAGACTCAAGCCAGCCCCTTCAGAGAGTCAGACACGTGGAGCCAGCAAAGATACTGAGACCTAGTGTGTACAAGTTTAAGCTAATTAAAGCCTGTGGACTTGGTGTCAGAATTATTTGCACAGCAGCGCTCACAGGAATCTTCCACACAATCCAGCTTGAGACCTGGGTACAGTTTGTACCTGATTCTTCAGAATTACACCAAATATGACTGGATAAACTGTACAGAAACAATAGGTGCTGGAGTAGGCCAACTGGCCCTTCGAGCCATTATTGGATCATGGCTGATCTTTCCCTTTCAATAACCAATCCCAGCCTTATCCCCAAAATCCTTAACTCCTCTGCTCACAAGAGCCTTATCCAACTCTCCCAAATCTATCCAACAAATCTTCCCCCACTACCCTCTGTGGCAATGCATTCCACAGACCCACAACTCTCTGGGTAAAAAAAATTCTCCTCATTTTTGTCTTAAATGGCCTTACTTATATTCTTAAACTATGCCCTCTAGTCCTAGTCTCTCCCATCATTGGGAACATGTACTCTCATTTCACCCTGTCAAGCCCTTTGATAATCCTAAATACCTCAATCACGTCTCCCCTCATCCTTCTAAACTCCATCGCATATAATCCCAGTCTTTCTAACCTATCCGCGTATGACAATCCTTCCATCCCAGGAACTAACCTTGTAAATCTGCACTGCACTCCCTCTATAGCAAGTTGTCATTTCTTAAATTTGGGGCCCAGAACTGGACACAATACTTCAGGTGAGGTCTCACCAGGGCCCTGTACAACTTCAGGAGGGCTTCTCTACTCCTATACTCCAATCCCCTCTTTATGAAAGCCAACATACCATTTGCCTTCTTCACCGCTTGCTGAACCTGCATGCTACTTTTCAATGACTGGCGAACAAGTAGGCCCAGATCCCTTTGCATTACCCCACTCCCCAGCTTAACTCCATTTAAATAATACTCTGCTCTTTTGTTTCTGCCTCCAAAATGGACAACCTCACATTTACTCACATTAACCTTCATCTGCCATTTTTCTGCCCACTCCCCTAAACTGTCCAAGTCCCCCTGCAATTTCCTGACATCCTCCTCACACTACCACCCAGTTTAGTGTCATCTGTGAATTTGCATATGTAGTTATTAATCCCCCTCATCCAAATCATTTACATAAATGATAAACAACTGAGGACCCAATTCCGATCCCTGCGGGACCCCACTCATCACATTCTGCCATCCAGAAAATGACCCGTTTATCCCAACCCTTTGTTTCCTATTTCTCAACCAACTATCTATCCATGACAGCACCCTACCCCCGATACCATGCTCCTTGATTTTGCAAACTAACCTCCTGTGTGGGACCTTATCAAAGGCTTTCTGGAAGTCCAAGTACACCACATCCACTGGCTCTCCTGAGTTCACCCTCCTTGTTTCGTCTTTGAAAATTTCCAGGAGATTAGTCAAGCAAGATTTTCCGTTAAGGAACCCATGCTGACTAGCACCGATACTATTATTCCTTCCTAAGTGTTCTGCTATTTCTCCTTTAATGATGGATTCCAATATCTTCCCCACCACCGACATCAGGCTGACCGGTCTATAATTTCCCGTATTCTCTCTCCCTCCTTTCTTAAAAAGTGGTATTACATCAGCCACTCTCCAGTCTGCAGGCACTTCCCCTGAATCTAAAGAACTTTGGAAAATGTTGACCAGTGTTTCCACAATTTCCAGAGCAACCTCTTTAAGCTCCCTGGGATGCAGCCCATAAGGCCCAGGGGACTTATCAGGCCTCAGTTCTAACAATTTACCCACAACCACCTGCTTCTGGATCAGGATATTCATCAGATTCTCCGTTTCCTTAGGTAATTTCACCAAGTCCCTAGATACTGCTTGACCCCTACCCCTTATCTGATCATAACCTTTATCCTTGGTGTAAACAGATGCAAAGTAGTTGTTAAATTCCTCAGCCATCTCAATGTTCCCATTGATAATTTCACCTTTCTCCATTTTTAAGGGCCCAATTTTGGCCCTGACCAATTTCTTCCTTTTTACATAACTGAAGAAGCTTTTGCTATTCCATTTTATATTACTTGCCAATTTACTCTCGTACTTCATTTTCCCCTCCCGAATGACTTTCTTAGTTTCTCTGTTTTTTTTTAATATATAAAAGGCTTCCCAATCCTCTAACCTCCCACTCTGCTTTGCCATCTTATACTTATTTCTTTTAGACCTGAAGGGAAAATGCCAACCACAGCTGCCATTTACTCTTCTTAGAGCCTTTCCTCCTCTTTGGAATGAATATATTCTGAATCCTGTGAAAGATGTCAAGAAATATCTGCCATTTTTGCCCAGTTGTTCTCCCAGCTAGAATGTCCTTCCATTTTATTTTGGCTAGCTCCTCCCTCATAGCTGTATATTCACCCTTATTTAGCTGTAGCACTAATGTTTCTGACTTCCTTTTCTTCTCCCTTTCCATTTACAGATTAAAAGTAATCATACTATGGTCACTATTACCTAATGGCACCCCTACTTCATAGAAACATAGAAAATAGGTGTAGGAGTAGGCCATTTGGCCCTTCAAGCTTACACTGCCATTCATTTTGATCATGGCTGATCATCCACTCAGTACCCTGATCCCCATAGTCACAAGTACTAAATCTAACTCTCTCTTAAATATAGCTATGGAACCGGCCTCAATCACTTCCTGTGGCAGAGAATTCCATAAATTCACCACCCTCTGAGTGAAAAAATTCTTCCTCATCTCAGTCCTAAAGGACTTCCCCTTTATCCTTAAACTGTGACCCCTGGTTCCAGACTTGCTCAACATTGGGAACAATCTTCCTGCATCTAGCCTGTCAAATCCTTTAAGAATTTTGAAAGTTTCTATTAAATCTCCTCTTAATCGTCTAAACTCCAGCGAGTACAAGCCCAGTCGTTCTAGCCTTTCTTCATATGCAAGTCCTGCCAACCCTGGTATCAATCTGGTCAACCTTTTCTGCACTCTCTCCATGCCAATGATGTCCTTCCTCAGATAAGGAGACCAAAACTGAACACAACACTCCAGGTGAGTCTCACTAAGGCACTATACAACTGCATCAATACCTCTCTGCTCCTGTACTCGAATCCTCTTGATATGAACGCCAAGATACCATTCGCCTTTTCTCACTGCTTGCTGCACCTGCCTGCCCACTTTTAATAACTGATGCACAGTGACACCCAGGTCTCTCTGCATCTCCCCTTTTCCTAATTGGATACCATTAAGATAGTACTCAGCTCTCCCATTCTTTCCTCCAAAGTGGACAACCACACACTTATCCACATTATAATGCATCTGTCATGCATTTGCCCACTCATCCAACCTGTCCAAGTCACCCTGCACACTCTTAACAGCCTCTACACAGCTCACAATCCCACCCAGCTTCGTGTCGTCTGCAAACTTGGACATGCTGTTTTCTATTTCCTCATCTAAATCATTAATATATATCGTAAATAACTGGGGTCCCAGCACTGAGCCTTGTGGTAACCCACTAGTAACTGACTGCCATTCCGAAAAGTACCTGTTTATTCCTACTCTTTGCTTCCTATCTGTCAACCAATTCTTTATCCACCTCAATACCATATCCCCTATACCATGTGCCTTAAGTTTGTATAGTAATCTCCTGTGTGGGACCTTATCAAAAGCCTTCTGAAAATCCAGGTAAACCACATCTACTGGTTCTCCCCTATCCACTCTACTAGTTACATCCTCAAAAAATTCAATAAGATTAGTCAGACACGATTTTCCCTTCATAAAACCATGCTGCTCTGACCAATGAATTCACCACTTTCCAGATGTGCCGCAATCACATCTTTAATAACTGACTAACATTTTCCCCACTACCGATGTCAAGCTAATCAGTCTATAATTCCCTGATTTCTCTCTCCCTCCCTTTTTAAAAAGTGGAGTTACATTAGCCACCCTCCAGTTCTCAGGAACTACTCCAGAATCTAAAGAGTTTTGAAAAATTATCAACAATGCATCCACTATTTCATGGGCTACTTCCTTTAGCACTCTGGGATGCAGACCATCTGGCTCTGGGGACTTGTCTGCCTTTAATCCCTTCAGTTTATCCAACACAACCTCATAACTTGCATTTATTTTCCCCATTCCTTCCGTCACATTAGCCCCATGGTCCCCTATTATTTCCTGAAGATTATTCATATTTTCCCAAGTGAAGACCGAACTAAAGTAGTTATTTAATTGGTCTGCCATGTCCTTGTTCCCCATGACTAATTCACCTGTTTCTGACTGCAAGGGAGCCACATTTGTCTTTACTAGTCTCTTTCTCTTTACAAATCTATAAAAACTTTTGCAGTCATTTTATTATGTTCCCTGCCAACTTTCTCTCATAATCTCTTTTGCCTTTCCTGATTAATCCCTTTGTCTTCCTCTGTAGAACTCTGAATTTCTCCCAATTCTCTGGTATTCTGTCTTTCCTGGCTAGTCTATACACTTCCTCTTTACACTTGATACTCTCCCTGATTTCTCTTGTTATCCAAGGATGCACTACCCTCCTTGAGTTATTCTTTTTCCAAACCGGGATGAACAAACGCTGTATTTCATCAAGATGATCCTTAAATGCTTGCCATTGCCTTTCTACAGTTAATCCTTTAAGTAACATTTGCCAATCTAGCAATCAATTCATGTCTCATACCCTCAAAGTCCCCCTTCTTTAAGTTCAGAACCTGAGTAACCCTGTCACTTTCCATCCTAATGTAAAATTCCACCATATTGTGGTCACTTTTGCCCAAAGGGCTTCACACAACAACATTGTTAACTAACCCTTCTTCATTACTCAGAACCCAGTCTAGAATGGCCTGTTCCCTCATTGGTTCTTCAACATACTGGGTTAGAAAATTATCCCTTATACTTTCTAAGAAATCGTCCTCATCAGTACCCTGATCAATTTGATTCATCCAGTCTATATGGAGATTAAAATCACCCATTATAACTGCCTTGCCTTTGTTGCACGCATTTCCAATTTCCTGTTTAATGCCATCCCCAACCTCTCTACTACTGTTAGGTGGTCTAAATACAACTCCCACTGACGTCTTCTGCCCCCTTGCATTTTGCAGCTCTACTCACATTGATTCCACGTCATTCAAGCTAACATCCTTCCTTTCTATTACTTTTAACTCCTCTCTAACCAACAATGCTACCCCACCTCCTTTTCCTTTCTGTCTGTCCCTCCTGAATATTGAAAATCCATGAATGTTAAGCTCCCAGCCTTGGCCCCTTGAAGCCATGTCTCTGTGATCCCAACTATATCATAGTAATTTACAGCTATCTGCACATTCAAATCATCCACCTTATTACAAATACTCCTTGCATTAAGATACAAGGCCTTCAAGCTTGTTTTTACCAGAGCCTTAACCCTATCACCAATATGCTGTAAAATGGCCCTTTTACATTTTTTTTACTGAGGTTACCTGCCTGCCTCTTTTGCTTTTCACCCTCCTATCTCAGACTTCTTCCCTCATGCAAAAACCCTCCATCTCTCTACTCCTGACCCCATCCCCCTTCCACATTAGTTTAAACCTTCCCCAACAGCACTACCAAACACTCTCCCCAAGGGCATTGATCCCAGCCCTGCCCAGATGGAGACCGTCCTGTTTGAACTGATCCCATCTGCCCCAGAACAGATTCCAATGCCCCAAGTATCTGAACCCTTCCCTCCTACATCACTGTTCAAGCCACATATTCATTCTATCGATCCTGCAATTCCTACTCTGACTAGCTCGTGGCACTGGCAATAATCCAGAGATTATTACCCTAGAGATCCTACTCCTTAACTTCCTTCCAAGCTCCCTGAATTCTGCTTGTAGGACCTCATCCTGCTTTTTTCCTATGTCGTTGGTACCAACATGGACCACAATAGTTAGCTGTTCACCCTCCCCATCCAGAATGCCCTGCTGCTGCTCCGTGATATCCCTGACCCTTGCAACCAGGAGGCAACACACCAACCGGGAGTCCCGTTTACGGCCACAGAAGCTCCTGTCTGTTCCCCTTACAATTGAATCCCCTATGACTATTGTTTTACCACTCTTTTTCTGGCCCTCTTGCACAGCAGAGCCACTCACATTGCCCTGACCCTGGCTACTGCTGCCTTCTCCTGATGGGCCATCTCCCCCAATAACATCCAAAGCGGAATACCTGTTTTTTAGGGAGATGACCACAGGAGACTCCTGCACTACCTTCCTGTTCTCACTCTTACCTTTGGTCACCCAGTCCCTATCTCCCTCAACTCTATGAAGCTGTGGTGTGACCAACTCGCTAAAGGTGCTATCCACCAAATCCTCAGCATCCCAGATGCTCCAGAGCGAGTCCATGCGCAGCTCCAGTGCTGCCATGCAGTCAATCAGGAGCTGCAGCTAAACGCACTTCCTGCACATGTAGTTTCCAGGGACACTGTCAGTCACCCTGACTTCCCACATAGCACAAGAGGAGCATGGCACGGGACTGAGCTCACCTGCCATGTCTAATAACCGCCTACGATTGAGTTAAATGAAAAAAGAGACTTACCCCTTTACCTCTGCCTTAGCCTCTCTGTGCCCAAGTCTCTCAAGCCAAAGTCTCAAGTTTCCACTCATTCACTGCCCCACTCACTCACTGAGTCGCTCCTCGCTGGCCGCTCCCTCACTTTTCACTTCTTTTATTTTATTGGCCCTCAGGCAATTTACTTACTGCTCTAGCAGTCTCTCCTTGCCCCTCCTCCAACGGTCGCCTTGGGAAACACCGACTCGGTTGCCCTCCGAGCAGAAGCAGCTGCTACACAGGCAGTCTAAATCAAGAATTTAAATACTCAAGGTCCCTTATTGACTCCACATCATTGCACAGTATCAAATCTAGAATCGACTTCACGGATAGGTTCCATCACAAGCTACTCCAAGAATGCATCTCGGAGACATTCTATAAACTCACTCTCTAGTTTTCCCACACCTACTTGATTTTCCCAGTCCACTTGCAAGATTGCATGTTTTTTTTTTTAAAAAGTTAATTAATGTCTAATCAATTTTCTTGAGAAATGCATTTAAAAGACTGGATGTCTCAAAACACTTCATTGCCAATGAAGTACATCTCAATCACATCCATTGGAAGAGGTTAGGAAACATAACAGTTGATTTGCCCGCAATAAGGAAGACTGTGGCTCAAAAAAAATTTGTGTGATCCACCTAGATAGTAGATTGTGGCTAAATCAAGAACACACCAGGTATGCTTGTCAGTCCTTTTTTTGTGAACACATATAGAGGTTACACCTAGATATTTGTCCAAAGTGGCTGAATAGAATAGTTAACAAACTTTAACTTTAAGTTTATGGGGTCCTTTTCTTATTTATTTTCATAATGCACAAGATTATTTAGATCCTGTTTTGTGGTTTGGTTGTTTCCCCTTTTACGGTAGTGGAACACATCTGTCAAACAATAACTTCATATGATTATTAGTATAACTTTTACATGTCTTTTTTTCTTTTTTGTTTTTTTTAATGTATCATAGGTTATTTGTAGCCATATGTAATAGTATATCTACTTTGTAGGATACATTCTTATTATTACTCATGTACAATTTACTTGTAAAGCTCAATAAAAAAATTGAAAAAGAAAGTAGTTAACAATTGACAACTATAGGAGTATCCTGGAGAACGGATCCAAAATATTAGTATTGACAGTACAATTACAAGTGAACTGGAGAAGAGAGAGAAAGTAGTGTTGCCAAAAGCTCGGGTGTGTCATTTATTAATCCAAGGCAGGAATGGATGGAGGTAATACAACCCTTTTCTTCTTCCAAGAGCACATGGAAGAGTGTTGAGAATACTGAAAACAGAGTTTGTAAGGTATACCTTCTTAATTAATAACTAGAAAAATGTAACAAATCAAATTATGAGTCCATTTTCAAGTTAGTTGCCAGATCTTGTAGGCAACCTTCCAGAAGACAACAGAATGCAAATAATGCCATTAGCCAAGGGCACAATCTCAGGAAATGAAAGAACTGCCCTGCCTCATTAAATCTCAAAGATCAAGGGTAAAGCAGTCACTCTAGCCATAAAGTCTTTATGCACTGCTGCCGTGTACACTTGTAGTTCTTCCAGATAACAGTCAAAAGGCATTTAGGTGGTGAAGCATTTCAAAGGGTTAGGGTCTGTTGCTCATACCTGCATTACAAGCCTTTCATAAAGGCTTGTCTTCTACCTTAAACCGGTTTTGCACTTACTGCATTTCCAAATTATTTTACTGGCAGCTGTTTAGCCAAGGGTCAATGGGTTACCTCTCTGAGATCATCCACAGAAACACACAAGAACAATGGCACTTAAGATCTTTGGAATTACTGGACAGGAAAAAGATATTAACAACCCAATTTCTTCAATAGTTAAACCAACGCCACCCAGCCCTTGATGTGCCAAGTCCCTCTACATTCCAGATATGCAGCACAAGTTGTGTTGAACTTGGGTATACTGCCCTCTTCAAGTTTATCACTTGATAATGTACTGCTCAGTGGTATGATAGTTCTTGAGATGGAAAATTTGCTTTCAAGCTCCTTCTAACTTGGATATCTGAATATTTTAATGGGCATATACAGATATTTGAACCTTTGATTATATAGGTAAATTTGGTTCAATTATCTTTGTTATTCCTTGTTCAAAACACTGCTCATTATAACCACTTTCAATTAAGCCCTCTCTCAATTAAGTGCAAGGTGTGTGCATCTCTGGGACTTTAAGATGATTAGCAGTATTCCATAAATTAACATATTCTATGAGCAATAGCATTTCCCCTGAACAAAGTGCTGATCCCTGTTCTTGACCAGATGTATTCACTGAGATCAATGTTTTAAAAAAATGGGAAATTCAGAAAATACCAGCAGTCTCATTCAGTGGATTTGGTAACATACTACCTTTTTCACCAAGTGAATAAAAGTTTTTCAGATCTAATATTATGAAGTTATCCCAATGCTTCGTTGTGTTAATTAAGAGATTGGAATGTGTCAATTATGGTTTTTAGACTGCAATGTCAGGAAAACTAGCAGAAAAAAATTAATATAATTACTGTCCATGTGGTCATTCACACTGGACGCCTTTTCAGACTACAAGTACCTGAGTGCAACAATCCAGGAGGTTGGACGTGCAGTAGATTGGATGACAGTCAATGAATCTTTCCGGTACGATTTACACTGCAGGCTTCCTCCAAAAAGCTGTCGGGGTCCTGCAGGATAAATTGCGTTGCAGGAATTGACTCAAAATTCCTGCACATTCCTTTTTAGACTGCCTGTGTAGCGGCAAAATTCCTTGATTGTGCCGTTACGTGCCTGCAATCTAAAAACCATAAATGACTGCACTTCCCTTATTCAAAATCCCTCCAGGCTTTGATCACTTTGCTTGATATTGAAGTCAATGGAACCAGAAACACAGTTCAAGGTGTAAGTAATACTGCATTGCATGTCTAGCATAAGCCACACAGAATGAATAAAAGGCCTCATGTAATTTTGATGATGTTTTCACTTCTATTTCTCCATCATCCAGCACTTTAAAAACAGTTAAGACAGTTAGTTATTTCAGGTTCTCCCCAGGATATCATCGGGTTCTGTTCCTGAGAACTCTCCATAACTGGAACTGTTCAGAAGTTGGAACTGAGCAAAAATCATTGTGTGAGAGAGGATCACAGAATCAGCTGTGATGGGAGAACAAATATAGGCACAGGAAGAGTACTCTACCATCTGGCCTTACTCAGTTGTTGCAGCCTGGGAAAGAAGGATGAGGGTGGGGAGTCTGAATGGGAGAGAGAAGACTCATGGAAATGCCCTGTTCCCACATGCCAGAAGATACAATAGCCCGAAAGTTGCCAGAAAATCCATCCTGCCGATCTCCCAAATGCTCATTTGTCTGGGGAAGACCTGTATTTATGGTATCATCCTGTGTCAACGTTGTCTGCCATCCCACATTACAGAGGGTAATTCCAAATGTAATTCATTGACTGTCCTCAGGATGTGAAATGTGGTGTTTGTGCAGTTCTTTCTGACTGTTAGCTCTAAATGTGACCTGCTTCCCACAGTGCATATGTACTCCACAGGGTTTTTTTATGCTTATAATTTGAATCAGACGTTGTCTTTCAGATCATTCATCTTCTACTCTGTATTAGATACTTGATTTTTGAAGTCAACAGAGGATCAATTAAAAATAAGATGGGCTTGCATTTCAGGCAGACACAAAGGACTTTACAGCTAATACCACATTTCGGAGCTGTA
This sequence comes from Narcine bancroftii, assembly GCF_036971445.1. NCBI lineage: Eukaryota > Metazoa > Chordata > Chondrichthyes > Torpediniformes > Narcinidae > Narcine > Narcine bancroftii. The sequence continues at coordinate 90,875,272 of NC_091473.1, read as the reverse complement.
GTCACAGTTAATGTCAGAAAGTTTTACAGCAGTTACCAACATTCACAACAATTACTCCTGGGGGTATATTTACAGGTCAAGAAACAAGAATGACTTCCTCTGACCGTCCTGCTCCAGCTGGAGAAGGTGTTGGATCACTCTGAACAATGAACAGTAGCAAGGTCTGTCACTCAGCACTGCATTCAGCATTATGAAGCTAATGGCCATTCCCCACATAAATTGAATTAATTCTTTCATGATTTCAACTCTGCCACACGTTTAGTATCTTCTAAATATATTTTTAATATAGACCATGAAAATGACCACAAATTGTTTTAATATTTGGTTCAAAGGGGATTTAAGAGGATTGTTGGCCTTTTAAAACAAATTTTGGCTAACAAGTCAATGAAAATAAGTCAATAATAGATTTTAAATAATTAATTCTGATAATTACAGAAAAAAGTCTTTCAAAAGAAACCAATATTGTTCCAGATACAAGCAATAAAACAATGTTGGAAATTTAATAACACTAAAGTCTTAAGTACACAGTACATGATTGGCTTCACTCAGGCTAGTAAAGAAATTAGTGAAACATGAAAGTCTGCAAATGCTGTGATAGTAAAAGCACACCCAAATGCTGAGGAACTCAAACTGGGAAAATTGAAATAACTTTAGACCTTGCCTCTCATGACCTCCTTGCTCAGGCAATTGACCCTTTTTACATTGGGAAAACTACATACATATATAGAAGACTGAACATAAAAGTATAAACTTGTTGGTCTTACAGCTACTTTCAAGTTACTTAAATCTACAATTAAACGGCATGATTGAGGACTGAGAAATGGCCAAGAATTGGAATGAGCCATCCACACCCAATAAACTTAACTGAACTTTTTAAGCCACTACAGTAGTAAATAAGGGTCTGTTATTATTGAAGATTTGGATAAAACAATTACAAGCCATCCATTCCAGTCTGCAAATGATAGAAGGAATGGTGGCAGACAATGGTATATTGTTTGAAAGGGTAAAATTGTGGCAGTTGGTTTTCAAAACAGATAAATAGCAAATCATCAATTTTGAACCTAAAACAAAAAAATAAAATCATTTCTAAACAACGAAAAGTTAGAAATTTTTAAGGTTCAAAGAATTTTAAAAGTTATTATGTGGAGATTGCAGGCAAATTGTTGTGGTCAAGTGGAAAAAAGCAACTATGAAGGTTGATGACCTGCAAGTTGTTCTGTAGTCAACAGAATCACAAACAGCAATGAGGAAGGGTACAGGAGGGAGATAGATCAGCTCGTTGAATGGTGTAACGACAACAACCTTGCACTCAACATCAGCAAAACCAAGGAGATGATTGTGGACTTCAGAAGGAAGTCAGCAGAACACGCCCCAGTCCTCATCAAGGGCTCAGTAGTGGGGAGGATCAAGACCTTCAAATTCCTGAGTGTCAACATCTGAGGATCTGTCCTGGAGCCTCTATGTTGATGCAATCACAAAGGCAGATCGCCAGCACCTATACTTCGTGAGGTATCTGAAGCAGTTTGGTATGTCACCACTCTCGTAAATTTCTACAGGTGTACCATTGAGAGCATTCTGGCTGGTTGAATCTCTGCCTGGTATGGAGGTGCCAAATCTCAGGACAAGAATAAACTCCAGGAAGTTGTTAACTTCCCCTGTGACATCACAGGCACCAGACTTCAGATGGTGTCTTCAAAAAGCAGCCTTTATCCTCATAGACCCACACCATCCAGGCCATGCCCTCTTCGCTCTGCTACCATCAGGAAAGAGGTACAGGAGTCTAAAGATGAGCACTCAGCGGCACAAGGACAGCTTCTTCCCCACTGCCATCAGATTCCTGAATAATCAATGAACCAAAGACACGGTCTTGTTTCATGTACTATAATTATTATTTTATTTTTATAGTAATGTTGTAAGATGTTCATAAATGTTTGCACTATGATCTGCCACAAAACACCAAAATTCATAATAAATCCAGATTCTGAATGGCTAAAATATAAAGAAACTGTTTCCTGCAAAGCTCCAGTCAGACTGTATCCAGTGTTGTGTATAATGCTCCAAATGATCATGAGTTTATTGTCATACATTTTAACAATGTACATATACATCAAAATTCTGATTTGATGTAGCCAAACATGTACTTCATAAAAAACTACACAGGTCAACAATAAAATAAATTAAAAAGAGTAATGAGTACAATTAATTTGTGAATATTTGTAGTTATCATGTGCAAGATTTTTAAAAAGTGGCAATACAGTAGTGCAGTCAGACCATTTTGTGGTGGAAGGGTAGTATATGATTAGTTTAATTTAATTCTTTTGTATTTAATTTCAGCCCATGATCCCATGCCACGCAAATGCACCCGATTAACCTATACCCCGGTACATTTTAAACAGTGGGAGGAAACCCACATGCACACACAGACCATACAAACAGTGTGGGATTCGGACACCAGTCCCAATAGGTAGTGCTATAACAGCATCGTGCTAACTGCTACAATAACTATGCCACCCCTAAGGTAAGGTTCAAGAGCTTGATAGCATTTGGAAACAAATTGTTTATTAACCTAAAGGTGCTGGACCAGGCATCTCTACCTTCTACTCAAGATGTCATGACCAGGGGGATGGGGATCCTTTACAACATTGGCTGCTTCAAGGCAGCACTGCACAAGATGTTTTCAGTGGATGGAAGTTCAGAGCCCGTGATGAACCTGGCTATGTTAGTTCCTTTCTGCAGCCTTCTCCATTCCTAAGCACCTGAATTACCAAACCAATCTATGATAAAACCAGCCGTAATGTTGTTCATATCCTTTCTTTAGATAGAGTACGGCACATATTTTACTGAATATTATTAGGTCTTGATGGGACAAACAAAGAAAACTATTCTGCTGGTAAGACAATCTAGGAGACAAGGCTATTCAAGAGAGAAATTAAATACTTTTGGATGCAAAGAGTGGTTTTTTTTTAAAAACCTGTAGGTACTTAATTAATAATTTTTAAAAAAGCAAAAGATTTTTGAGAGCCAGAGTATAAATGTACATACATATGGTGATTGGGAGTTAGTGATCCACCTGACTACTAGAGTGAGTCAGAGACTCATGGTCCACCTTGGGTTAGATGCAAAACGGATGTGCCACGAGGTCATGAGTTGTTAATAAAATAAATACAAAATAACCCAAATTTCTTTATTGTAGCAAAAGAAACATCACAGTATGAGAGAAGTGGACATGGAAAGTTGGAAGCCGCCTTACGCTGGGAATTGAGCTGGGAATGTCAACCATGTTTGGCAGTTGTTCAATCAACAATTCATGCTGTATCTGCAAGCTATTGGACTCAAAAGCAAACCTGATACATGGAAGATTGCACTGTTACCAGGGTTGGCGCTAGAATGAGTATTAGAGGATGGCCTTTGAGTTTAGCTGTCCATCAGCCCTGATTTCATTTGGGTCAAATAACCTATTTTGTGTACTTTATTTTCAATTGAAACAATTAAATTTATTCAGGAATTATTATTAGTAAATCCCATACAAAACGTCAATATTTGAAAAATAATTTCCAAATTTGCACATTGTTGAGCCATGGGAATGCTCCACAACTGCTTGGAATGTTTGTGATGAATGATACCATCTGATGTTGGAATGGGAGACCCAAAGCACAAACAGTTCAAAGGTTTTGTCAGGAGGTAAACTGATCAGAGTGGTAGAAGTTGGAGGTGGGAACTGGGGGAGTCAAAAGTGGTGTAATAACTACTCGCCATAAAGCTAATCAGCAGCTAAGCAGGCTCTTTTTTTTTTTTTTTTTTAAATTTTTTATTTTTCACACCATAAATCACAATAGCCATGATATACACTTTTTCTTTTCCACACATTTACAGTGACTTTTTCTCCCTCCCCCCTCCCTCCTCCCAAGCCACCCCCCCATCCCCCCCCTCTCATCCATTTTAGTTATACAATCTAGGTTGCATTAATTCAGTCAGACAATGTTGTCATTCAACAAAAATACACCAGAAATTCTACAGAGTCCATTCTTTTCTTTTCTTCTCCTTCCATCAACTTAGGTAATGTTTGTTCCCGGTAGGTTTTCGCTATTGTATTTAATGTAAGGCTCCCATACTTGTTCGAATATTTCAATATTATTTCTTAAACTATATGTTATTTTTTCTAATGGAATACATTTATTCATTTCTATATACCATTGTTGTATTTTCAAATTATCTTCCAATTTCCAGGTTGACATAATACATTTTTTTGCTACGGCTAGGGCTATCTTAACAAATCTTTTTTGTGCATCCTCCAAGTCAATTCCAAATTCTTTATTTTTTATGTTACTTAGGAGAAAGATCTCTGGATTCTTTGGTATATTGTTTTCTGTTATTTTATTTAATATCTGATTGAGATCATCCCAAAATTTTTCTACTCTCTCACATGTCCAGATTGCATGAATTGTTGTTCCCCTTTCTTTTTTTTTTTTTTTTTTTTTTTTTTACATCGAAACCATCTATCAGATACTGTTGGGTCCCATTTATTTAACTTTGCTAAGCAGGCTCTTTGATGCTTTTACGACAAAGTGCAGATGAGTTTTTAAGCTTTATTAATTAGCACAAAAGAACTCGTAATGACCGTGGTGACATTCTTAAATTTGGCAACGGTAATGGTCAATGACCAGTCTCTTTGGTATCGTAACATGTAATGATAAACCTCCTCATTAACGGTTAAAAGAAAATGCGGAGTCTCACTCACCGCCATTACAGTCAATGCAGGCTAACTTCTCCAACCAAGTGCAACTCCTATGCCTATGGCATGTACACTGGACCCCAGGATGCTGCCAACACAACGGAAAACAATGAGCCTTTGACCACTACACTAGTCCCTAAATTATTGTGTTTCAAATAATAATTACGCAATTTCTGTATAAACAATCAAATACAGTACATTTTAATATTATGTAGGTCTTCTTTCTTCATAAGGCGAGAGGTTACCAGCACAGCCTTTAAAAGAGTGACCTTTATCACCACTCTGGACTAGTAAAATTGTAGCCTGTGTAGCAGCAAGGGGCAAGGTCCAAAAAAAACAACAAAATAAAGTCAGTCTTGGGCTTGTCAAAGTTCCTGTCTCCTGCAGAAAGGAAACTTTGTTAATGGGACTGTTCAGCAAGCCAGCTTTGGTCTTGATCTGAACATGAGGTACAAGTCCCTTTGGATTTTCTCGTAATATAACACCGTCTTGCAGTTTTTCCACCCACAGAAATCTTGACATTGACAGACGGAGATTGGGCCCAAAGGTGAAGCACCAGCATCTGAGATGCTTTTCACAAGAGTCAAATCAAGATTCAAGCCCTTTAACTGTATTCTTTCTTGTATGATCACTTCAGCAGAAATTTGCTATAGGATAGGGCTTCAGAGAGGCTTCTACTGTTCTCAAGATAAAATCAGTGCGATTCCTAATAGCGTTATCCAAATATGCTCCTGTTGATCTCATCTGAGGGCGCAAGTTGGGCTTTTTTGAACTTTTGGATACACTTTATCACCTCTTGAACAACTCCTTCATCCAACAATGATTGGTCAGGTGTGACATTTAAAAGAAGCAAAGCTTAGACATCAGAGTGGACATTCATACTGAACACTTTCACTTGTACTTGCATCAAAAGGATACACAAGATGCAGATCTTCCTCATGAAGTTCATGTCCCTCCACAATTATGGTGCCTGTCGTTTGGAACTCCTCCAACTGGAAACTGAAATCTCTTGATAACTGAAGTAACAGACTTAAATACTCCCTTCAGAAGCTTTCCCAACACCATGTGATCTGGTTTTGCCTTGAGCCAAATACCACACTTTTCTTTGTCTGTGGATTATGTCTGCTAACAAACATTTCGTTCGTCCTTTATATATTTTTCCAGGGATCAGATTCCTTTCAGTGATTCCTGGTGAATAACCACATCTTTCAAAGGGCACTTAACAGGAAGGGTAGTTCTGTCTCGTATCAATATTCTAAGCTCAATAAATGACAGCATTTGGGCAACTGCTGCCTCAATACATTTATCAATAACAGATTCTTTTACTTCTGGGAGCATGAGGTAGTGAATGCTTTGTGTATTCCTCCAAGTTCTAGTGAAAAATGCTGTAAAGGGTGCCATCAGCCAGCACGTCGAATAAAACAGTAAACAAAGTTTTCAAAGCTCTTTCACAATTCTCAGTACCATTTTCACCCTTTAACCTTCTATGATCCATTCGCTCATACAAATTCGTGAGCATTTCCATAAATTTGACTAGTATGGGTACCACAGTGTGGCGTCTGTATGCTTCCATTTCTGCCTTGAAAAATTGGATTCGGGATTGTGTAAATGAAAGCGTCCATTTATCCATGTTGTCACTGTCCTTAACTGTACGTTCATTGAAAAGAAATTTGAATACCCTCTTCCTTCTGCAATCTCTGAATAAAGAATCTGTATGCATGTACCCAAGGTAGGAAGACTTCCTTCAGAACATCTCACTCCTTCTTTAAACCATAAATGTTCTCCCCTTAAAACAGGGGAATTAATAAGGTACAGCCTCAATGCATCTTCATCATAGGTGTCAACAATGTGAATTGGATCTGGCTAATTTTTTAAAAAAAATTTCATTTTTCACACTATGAACCATATTGACCAAAATACACAAACATTTCCCTCTTGAATATACAGTGTCATTTTCTCCCCTTTTTCCCCCTCCCCTCCCTTCCTCCCTCCCTCCCACCCACTAAACATTCAACATATATGATACATTAAACAATGCCATCACACAATGAAAATAAACTAGAAAATTGTGTCATCTACTTTTACACATTGGGTCAGTTCATTTCGTCTTCTTCTCATTCTGTCATTTTAGGGGGTGGAGGTCCGGGATCTGGCTGATTTGAAGCATTTGTCGACTTTAAGGATTTAGCTTAAAAAGATCCTGAATTCAGTGCATCCATTCCTGTACTTTTTTTTTCCCCCTCAAATTGTTTGAACAACTCAGAAAATAATGTTTCAATTGAATTAATCTCCTTTAAGGCTTGCTGTTTTTCTTTTGTTACTTTCTCTAGCTCTGCCTTGGCCTCTTCATTCTTTTTGTCACAAGCCTCCACCATTTGAAAAATGACTTTCGCATATTCATCAACAACCCTTTCATTTTATATTTTTTTATTTTTCACACTATGAACCATATTGACCAAAATAAACACAAACATTTCCCTCTTGAATATACAGTGTCATTTTCTCCCCTTTTCACAACACCTCGCATCGTAGCATCCGCCTCGTTTCACAGCTCAAATTGCATCATCCATGTCTTCTTGGCTGTATTTTAAAACTTCAAAAAAATAGCACCTTCAGCTGGAACAGTAGATGTAAACCTGGCTATTGGATCATTGAGAATAGATTGTGCATCAGGGATTAAGGAAGCCGCATCCACTATTTCATGATTAGAATGGGGAAGAACAGATCCAGCTTCATGATCCATAATGCTTCTAGTTGTTGGAGCTTCCAGATCAGATTTTGTGTCCAAGGGATTAACCGACATCTTCATAGCATTTCCCTATGGCAGATTTTGAGACCAACTCAAGAACTGCTCGTCTTCGCTTGAAGGTTTTTGGTCATCGTTGAGGTCCTCAGGAAAGTCAGTCCTGAACTGCTGTTCCCACAGCTCATCAGGTTTCACAACTGATCTCCTGTTGACACCAGTGGTTGACTGCTCCTGAGCATAATAATTTTTTCCTCCTAATGATCCATTAATCATCCAACCAAGCATGGTTTTGACAGCACAAGATTAATCTTCCACACTCTATATTACATCTAGTGGCTCCAGAGTGTTTGGTACATCCGAGCCAATGAGCAACTTGATCTCAGAGTTAATTTCAGGTAGATGAACATTCCTCAGATGAGACCGCTGACTGATATCATTTTGATGCAGGATGTTTCCTTTATGCACAGGCATCGTCTTCTGGGAGATCACAAAAAAATCACTGCTGTCCAATCCAGTGACCTCGAGGCCTGAAACGATGCTGGTTTTAATGACCTTTCTTTGACATATAGTTCTCAATATAATCCTTGACCTTCTTCCTTGAAGAAGCAGCTTATTCATTGGACCCACTGAATGCTGCAAAATGCTGCAGCACTACCTCAGACTTAATGGGTCAAGAAATGCTTAAGTATACACTGTTGCATTCCTCTTCCTTGCCTTGACTTGCAGAGGCACTGTTGAGAGTTTGCAATTATCTTCACAAGCCCCAGTAAACCACTTGTCAGAACAGAAGCTACAGCACTGTTCTCAGCTGCTTCTTTTATTTCTGCTTGCTCCTTTTCATTTCCTTCTTTCTTTGGTAGTATGCCGCATTTTGCATAGTGGGGCTAATAAATATGCTTTCGTTGCATGCATCGGTGGGGTCTGGAGGCTGCAAGCATTCAGCACCTTCCAGTGAGCATACACGTGGACTGGAGGTTGGTGCATGCACAGGGACTGCATACGGTTGGAGCAGATAGTTAGCCGGCATTGACTTTAATGGCAGGATAGACGGTGGGTGAGTGAGGCTCTGATATTTTCTGTGAACCGTTACTGAGGAGATTTTTCATTACATGTTTTGTAGCAAAAGAGACTGGTCATTAGACATTGACCATTACCAAGTTTAAGAACATCACCACAGACATTACAAGTTCTTTTGTGTTAATTAACAAACTGATTTAAAACTCATCTGGACTGTCATAAATTCCTACTTAGCCGCTGAGTGGCTTTTTCATGGATAGTAGTCACTACATTTTAGTCAACAGAATATATCGGAGCCTCACTCATCCACTTTCTATCCCCCCATTACAACCAATATAGGCTAACTAACTGCTCCAACCACGCGTAACTCCCGCGCATGGGCCAGCACCAGTCCAGAGCGCATGCCCACTGGAAAATATTGAACGCGCGCAGCTTCCAGACACAGGAACACTGCCAATCCCCGCAGGCAAACTGACAACAGTAAGCAACAAGCCTTTGGCTCTTAGGGGTGGTGTGACTCAGATTTCTGAGAGAATGAAAGGGGAAGGGTGGGTGACACTCTGTCAGCTGTGGGTCATAAGCTTTTATAAAAAAATTAGAGCATACTTCTTTTCTACACCTGACCAAAGACACTAATTTAAAAAGTTCAAGGGCTCTCCAGGTTTAATATAAAAAATACTATTTATATCTTCCAATGTTTGCATCTTTCTTTTTTATTATTTCATTTAAAGTAGGAAATCCCAAATAATAATTAAAAGAGGAAAAAAGGAATAAACCCCCCAAAAGTGCCGATTTGGTTGGCACTAATTCCCTTATTTAACAAGAAGTGGCCCTCGCCACTAGCAGCACAAAGCCTCGGAGGAAAGAAGTGGAAACAAAAAATAATTTCCCCCCCCCCCCAACAGAATATCATAATCCAATACAAGTCTATCTGGTAAGACGCGCTTCAGCAAGCTCCACATCTGCTTGCTCTTCCTCTGTTTCAACTCTATAACTTCCCAGATGAACTCTCCTCTTGATCTCGTTCTTTTTGAAATGCAGACATAAATTCACTATTTTACCTGATGTTAGGTAGTGAATTAGAAAATTCCAACACTTCTAATTCATTGGAAAAGAATTGAAATTGATGTTGTCCATAGAAAACTTTCAAAACAGCCAGAGAGCGATGTGAATTTGTAACCTTTGTTCCACAGAACAGATTTAGCTGGATTATATTCTTTGCTTCTTTTGACAATTTCATTACTAAAATCAGCATAGAAGAACACTATTTTTCTGAATTGTTAGAGGACCTCATTGTTCTCTTGCTTTCTGGACTGCCGTTCTTAAAATAATTTCTCTGTCCTGATAGCATAAACATTTAATCAAGACAGAGTGCGATGGTTGTACCGGGTACAGTTTTTTCCTTAAAGCTCCATGTGCCCTATCAATCTCCAAACCATTTGGAAAATTTTCTACTCCCAAAATTTCAGGTATCCATTTCTGAAAAAACTTAACAGGTTCATACCCTTAATATCTTCTGGCAGACCAACAATTTTCACATTTTCTCTTCTACTTTGATTCTCTAACATGCCAATTTTCTGTATCAGATTTTCCTTCACAACTTCCCAAGCTGTGAAATTATTTTCAATTTTATTGACTATCTTTACATTGTTCTACATCCATACGGCAGTCATAAAACTCATCTTCAATTTTCTGGACTAACTTTAATTTTATCCTGATTTGTTACATTTTGTCACATCTACTTTTATTGCACTTATTTCTTCTTTGTGTCCAGCTGATTAGTAAAATCTGCTTTAACTTCAAATCTAGTATCTGACATTAATTCAATTTCATTAAAAAAAATTCAAAAATTTGAGGGTAAAGAGAGGTAGGGGTGACATAATATGCCCCTCTTCACCTTGAACTTCTTGGTCCACAGCATCATCTTCAGTCTCTTCTTGTGATTGTTGAATGTAACTTTCCTCTTCTACCTCTATTTCTTCCTCTGTAGATGTTGTCTGTGGCTGCAATTCTGACCTGGCTTTTTGTTTAGCCCTCGTATGTCCAGCCACTGATGTAGTCGGGTCCTCCACTAGCCTAACGGCAACTGCACTATCGTGCATGCCCAAAGTCCTGCGCATGCACAAAATCCCACACATGCACACCAACTCCAGAACCAGATCAGAGTACTTTTCAGGAGCTCCAGCACTGTCCTCCACAGCTCCCCGGGAGGGCAGCTCCAGTGCTAAAATTCTTACACAGGAGGCCTTTGTTTTCCTGTGCTGAAGAGGAACCAGAATCAGAGGCTGAGTGTTCAAGGTAGGCCTTGGTTCTTCTAATAGTGTTCTTTGGCTTGGCTTCGCGGACGAAGATTTATGGAGGGGGTAAAAAAGTCCACGTCAGCTGCAGGCTCGTTTGTGGCTGACCAGTCCGATGCGGGACAGGCAGACACGATTGCAGCGGTTGCAAGGGAAAATTGGTTGGTTGGGGTTGGGTGTTGGGTTTTTCCTCCTTTGCCTTTTGTCAGTGAGGTGGGCTCTGCGGTCTTCTTCAAAGGAGGCTGCTGCCCGCCAAACTGTGAGGCGCCAAGATGCACGGTTTGAGGCGTTATCAGCCCACTGGCGGTGGTCAATGTGGCAAGCACCAAGAGATTTCTTTAGGCAGTCCTTGTACCTTTTCTTTGGTGCACCTCTGTCACGGTGGCCAGTGGAGAGCTCGCCATATAATACGATCTTGGGAAGGCGATGGTCCTCCATTCTGGAGACGTGACCCATCCAGCGCAGCTGGATCTTCAGCAGCGTGGACTCGATGCTGTCGACCTCTGCCATCTCGAGTACCTCGACGTTAGGGGTGTGAGCGCTCCAATGGATGTTGAGGATGGAGCGGAGACAACGCTGGTGGAAGCGTTCTAGGAGCCGTAGGTGGTGCCGGTAGAGGACCCATGATTCGGAGCCGAACAGGAGTGTGGGTATGACAACGGCTCTGTATACGCTTATCTTTGTGAGGTTTTTCAGTTGGTTGTTTTTCCAGACTCTTTTGTGTAGTCTTCCAAAGGCGCTATTTGCCTTGGCGAGTCTGTTGTCTATCTCATTGTCGATCCTTGCATCTGATGAAATGGTGCAGCCGAGATAGGTAAACTGGTTGACCGTTTTGAGTTTTGTGTGCCCGATGGAGATGTGGGGGGGCTGGTAGTCATGGTGGGGAGCTGGCTGATGGAGGACCTCAGTTTTCTTCAGGCTGACTTCCAGGCCAAACATTTTGGCAGTTTCCGCAAAGCAGGACGTCAAGCGCTGAAGAGCTGGCTCTGAATGGGCAACTAAAGCGGCATCATCTGCAAAGAGTAGTTCACGGACAAGTTTCTCTTGTGTCTTGGTGTGAGCTTGCAGGCGCCTCAGATTGAAGAGACTGCCATCCGTGCGGTACCGGATGTAAACAGCGTCTTCATTGTTGGGGTCTTTCATGGCTTGGTTCAGCATCATGCTGAAGAAGATTGAAAAGAGGGTTGGTGCGAGAACACAGCCTTGCTTCACGCCATTGTTAATGGAGAAGGGTTCAGAGAATTCAGTTGTAATTGTTTTTTTTTATATTTGAGTTTTAGGTTTCTTCATTGCCATCTTCTAGGAACTTTTAGAAGTAGATATTTAAGTAATTAAAGTTGATAAAAAAAATTTAAAATTCGGGCATTAATTAATTGTCAGGAGAGGCATTTTCCACATCTTCCTCCTAAGGCATCAAGCCATGCCCCTTAATGTCTGCATCTTTCAAGCAATATACTTTCTCCCCAAAATTTGTATTTGGCATTGTGAAATGGGTGCAGGATTCTACTTACAAATTTTAATAGCCTTTACTTTTCCAGGATGATATTAGATCCCCATTTAATTAATACTAAAAGTTGTTTCTTTCAAGCAAATTGATGTACAGCAGATGCATCTTCAGCTACCAGCCCTTTACTTTTCACACAAGAAACAGGTGACCTGTAGTTCAAACACTCCAATATTCCAAATATGTCTTAATTAGTTTTTCAGACAAAATATCTTGATTCAATTTAGAATGAAATGCCCCAAAGATACATTCTAGTATTTGGTTAACCTGAATATAACCTCATATTGTCAACCATACAATGAAAACATTCAGTCAATCAGATCTTTAAAAATTCTGTTCTCCACTTTTGGCAACAAGACCGCAAATCATCATATACACATATTTCATGTTTCCTGTATTATCCACATAAAATTCCATCTGCAATATTAAAACCTGCTTATTGAACTTGGTTTAAATGCCTTTGTCAACTTTCCTTATGTTGGTCACCTAGTCATAGCTTGGCATCATTTACAAAGAAGCATTCTCTTCACACTTATGAATAGCAGTGATCCAATAAAAGCTTTAAGAAATCTTCCACATCGCCTTGTTAGAGACCTTACCATTTATCATGATCAAACTATAAGCCAATCTTCTATCTGCATTAGAACAATGAACATTTATCTTCTCCATAGGCTACATTTAAATGCCTTTGAAATCTTCTCAAAGAATGCTAGCAAATTCATGAGTTATGATTTATTACCTGTAGACATGGGATCATTACCCACTGTGTCAGTTTTAGAAAAAAAACTGATAGCATGTGCTCTTGCTATTTGGATAATTTACCTTTGATGTGTGTGGCACACTTCTAATTTTCACAAGAAAGTAATATTCAGCTATTTTCTATATTTTTGTGGAGCACCTTTTTCATTCAAAGCCTTTCAATTTCCTTGTGGATATGAAAGTGCATGCCATCTGCGACAGATGCCCTGTTGACATTTAGTTCCTTGTGATTCTTTACAACACATGTTTTAATGACCTCAACATATGCTACAAATTTCCAAGGTTCTTTAACTGAATCTGGAATTTGTCTTCAATCTTATTTGTGAAGATTGATGTGAAGAATTAAATCAGTATGTCTGCCATTGCCATCCAATAGCCCATCTGATGGTGAACTATTCCACCTACTTCATTACAAAGTTCAAACAAAAACTTTACCAAGATTTTTATGGAGCACCTTTTTCCATTCAAAGCCTTTAAATTTCCTTGTGGATTCTGAAAGCACACAATCTATAATCAACCTTTTTACTTTCCACTTGACCCTCCATAACACTGAACGGATTATTTGTTTAACTCTCAGCCCTCATCAGTTGAAATTTCTCATGCTATATTTAGGGTGGCATGCTAGCAGAGTGGTTACTGCAACACTCTTACAGTGCTACTACCCCGAGTTCGAATCCGAGGCTGTCTGTAATTAGTTTCTTTGTTCTCCCCATGACCAGTGTGGGTTTCCTCCAGGTGCTCCAGTTTCCTCCCATCCTCCGAAAACATACCAAATCTGTGGGTTAAGTGGTGCATTAGGCTCGTGTGCCTCAAAGATTTGTTACCGTGCTGTAGTTCTAAATTTTAAAAAAACATAAATCTGCTCATTTCCACCTGTAATTCTTCCTCATCTACACCATCCCTTCAAGTGGTAAAACTATGGTGACATTCTCTATCATAGTCTCACCTAATGTTGATTGTGAAAATATTTTTTATGAATCTGTTCACATGGACTGATTTCAATTTTTTTTTAAATTTAATTTTTAAAAATTTTTCACACTATAAACCATACTGACCAAAATACATAGACATTTTTCTCTTGAATATATAGTGTCATTTTCTCCCATTTTTCCCCCTCCCTTCTCTCCCAATTTGATGCTTCCTTGACAAAGCTTGATAAAGATTAGAAACTCAGCAAAATGTCGGAGGATTACCATAAACCTGCATTCTATAATTCCATCAAGCTCATACATGTAGCAATGTTTTGCTACTTTATTTGTGTTTTTTTAATATTTTTCTCTCATTTTCTGCATGCCTTCTTGAGGAAGTGTGAGACACAAGGTCTAACTTAACTGATCTCAGCAGGAGGTGAGCATCAATCTTGAATAGGACAAAGAAAGATGCATCAAAAGTCCCACTAGATTAATACCTCCTGTCGGAATGTTAGATGAAGGTGCAAAGAGGCAGAGATGTCATGTCACAGAAACACACAAGTACCTGCAACTTAGCTCTGTAAACCAGCAACGATGAAACAAAAAACAGAGCCGTATGAACTAAGGCAAAAAGTGAGCATAAAGATTAATAACTAAGTCATGAAAAAGGCCCCAATTGTGAAACTATTGTACACATGGACTGATATGTTTATTAATTGTGAATATGCTGAATAAACTATATTTAAAACATTATCCAATAATTTGATCTTGGTTTCTGAAGGTTTCATGGGCCAAAGATAAGAGATAGGATACTTGTTTAATAATCCAATTAGAAACATAGAACGCTAAAGCACAGAAAACAGGCACTACAGCCCCTCTAGTCTGTGCTGACCATTGGTCAGCTAGTCCCAATAACCTGTTCCCATTCCATTACCTCCAGACCTCTCCCATCCATGTATCTATCCAATTTATTCTTAAAACTCAAGATAAAGTCTGCACCCACCACATCAGATGGCAGGTCATTCCATGCTCCCACCACTCTGAGTAAAGAAATTCCCCTAAACCTTTCCTCTTTCACCCTAAAGTCGTGTCCTCTCGTATTTGTCTCTCCTAATCTCAGTGGAAAGAACCTTCTCACATTTACTCTGTCTATACCCCTCAATTTTGTAAACCTCTATCAAATCTCCCCTTATTCTTCTTCGTTCCAAGGAATAAAGTCCTAACTTGTTTAATCTTTCTTGTAACTCTATTCCTGAAGACCTGGCAACATCTTAGTAAATCTTCTCTGCACTCTTTCAATCTTATTGATATCCTCCCTATAGGTCAGTGAGCAGAACTGCACACAATATTTCAGATTTGGCCTCATAAATGTCTTCTACAACTTCAACATCCCAACACTTCTACTCAATATTTTGATTTATAAAGACTAAGATGCCAAAAGCTTTCTTTGCAACCCTATCCACTTGCGATTCCATCTTCAGGGAAAAATGTACCTGTATCCACAGGTCTCTGCTCCTCCACACTCCTTGGTGCTCTACCATTTACAGTGCACATCCTTCCTTGATTTACTCTTCCAAAATGCCACACCTCACTTGTCTGCATTAAATTCCATCATCCATTTACTTTTCCATTTCCTGTTGTCCTGCTGTTTAAGGAAGGTTCTAAGAGTAAACCACGTAACTATAGGCCAGTAAACCTGACGTTAGTAGTAGGTAAATTATTGGAAGGCGTTCTGAGAGATAGGATATAAAGGTATTTGGACAGCCATGGGATGATTAAGGACATTCAACATGGCTTTGTGCAAGGTAAGTAGTGTTTAAAAAATCATAGAGGTTTTGAACTCTTGGAACCTTCCTTGAACAGCAGGACAACAGGAACTACTCTCCAATCCTCTAGCACCTCACCCATGGCCAAGGACATTTTAAATACATCTGTCAGGGCCCCTGCAAATTCAACACTGGTCTCTATCAAGATCCAAGGAACATCATATCCAGCCTAGGGGATTTGTCAATCTTTATTCACTGTAAGGCAGCAATCACCTCCTCCTCCTCCTCCTCCTCCTCCTCATCTCCATACGTTTCATGACTCTTCTATTTTTTCTCTTCCATCCACATGCACAATGCCAGTTTCCTGAGTAAAAACTGATGCAAAAAACTTTCAGATCTCCCCAATTTCGTGAGGGTCCACACATAGTTGACCACTAATCCTCCATGGGACCAATTTTGTCCTTTATTATCCTCTTACTCTTAATAGATTTGTAGAAACCCTTCAGATTTACCTTCACATTAACTGCCAAAGCACCCCCACACCACCTTTTTGCCTTCTCGATTTCCTTTTTTAGTATTCTCTTACATTTTCCATACTTTGCAGTACCTCATTTGCTCCTTGTTACCTATAATGGTTATGCACCTCTCCTTCTTAATCATATCACTAATATCCCTTGAAAACCCAAAGTTACCTATGCCTGTTAATTTTGCCTTTAATCCTGGCAGGAACATGCACACTCTGCACCCTCAAACTCCCACCCTTGAAGGCCTTCCACTTGCTGGACACATCTTTGCCAGAAAACCATCCCATCAGAATAGGTTCCACCTTCCATGGAACAAAGCCCAAATTATCCAGAAAAATGAAGCCCTCCCTCCTGCACCATCTCTTTAGCTACATGTTTAACTGCATTATCTTCCCATTTCTAGCCTCAACTAGTACATGGCACAGGTAGCAATACTGAGATTATCATCCTGGAGGTCCTGTGCTTTA
Organism: Narcine bancroftii; assembly: GCF_036971445.1. Taxonomy (NCBI): domain Eukaryota; kingdom Metazoa; phylum Chordata; class Chondrichthyes; order Torpediniformes; family Narcinidae; genus Narcine; species Narcine bancroftii. The sequence goes on along the minus strand of NC_091473.1, from coordinate 90,858,549 downwards.
ACTTTGCACCTAACTCCTTAAACTCTCCTTACAGGACCTCCTCACCTTTCTACCTACATCATTCATTCCTATATGGACCATGACTTCTGGCTGCTTACCCTCCCTCCTTAGAATCAGAAGAACTTGATCCAAGGTATCTCAGACCCTGACATCAGGGAGGCAACAGACCACCTGAGATACTCAATATCACCCACAAAATCTCCTGTCTGTCCCCCTAACTATCGAATCCCCTATCATTACTGCATTCCCCTTCAGAGCTAAGACATAAACACTATAACTTGCCTCTGGTAGGTCATCCCCACCAACAGTTTCCAAAATGGTATACTTATTATGGAAAGGGACAGCCACGGGGATGCCCTGCTCCTTCTGCCTCATCCCCTTACCTTCCCTGACAGTAACCGGCCTCCATAAAACTCCTCTCTATCTCTCCCTCCTGAATGATCTGAAGTTCATCCAGCTGCAGCTCCAATTCCCTAACTCAGATTATCAAAAGCTGTAGCCGTGTGCACCTCTTGCAGGTATCGTCATTATCAATAAATGTGTTGTCCCTGACTTCCCACATCCTGCAATCAGAACACTGCCCTAACTGTTGCCTCCATTACCCAATTCCTCAGTTAATTAACTAGCTTAATTAAAGAAACTTACCACTCTTTCCGTACTGGGAGCAAGCTCCTCCTCAGCCACTGCTCAACAAAGCTACAAGGGACAAAGCCACAATATGCCTCTCTGAGCCACCCCATCACTGGCCACTTTAACAGCTGTCCCTCTATTATGTGTCCTTATCTATTATCTCAATTGCTCCCTAATCAATTAACTCAATTGCAGCCTCCTGGCTCTAACTCAAAAAGAAGCAAAGCAAGAGTTCCTTACCTTTCCAAACCTCCTCTCAGCTGTGCCAACTATATGAGTCTGAACAGTCTGTCCTCTCCTTTCCTGATTTTAAAAAAATAATTTAAAATGGCTACTCACACACAGACCCTCCTTGCAATTGCCTGACTCCAACTCAAAAAGAAGCAAGGTTCCTGACCTTTTCAAACCTCCCTCTCAGCTGTGCCGATGTCATTATTTGTGATTACTACTTTTGCCCATTTAATGGTGAGTAACTTTCTCCCTCACCCAATGCTGAACGTTTCTCTGATCATATTAGATTCAAAACATCCAGCATTTCATTGCTGGGAGAAACATTAATCTTATGGGGATTGAAAGAAGCACTATAAAAAGAGTTACGATGAAATGGTAAAAAGTATCATGCTCCAGGAAAAGCAGCCATGGGAGAAATGAGGGTTGATAACAATTCATCAACTATATCATTGGAAAACAATTATTGACTATTCTGTGCCTGATAATTTGTGCCAAACTCTCAGTGCAATGCAGGTTCTTGACAAAACTTCAGTTGGGTAGCAACCTAAGTAATAAATTGGATTACGCAAAACTCGAAATATTGAAGAGTATTTAAGTCAGTGAAGAGAATTTTTATTACAAGCCAAAAGGCTTCTTTGAAATTGGAAAAACAGCCCTAAACTTAACACTTATAATAGTGTGGCTGTTTTTCAAAACTGGAAGGTTGAAATTTCTATGGCTACCCAGATTCTGCACCCTCAGTGCCACCAACATTCCTGAGCTGTGAATTTACACTTCGAAGACAATGTTTAAATGATAAATTGCAACAAATAAATTCAAATAATGTCACATGTTTGAAATTTAAAATGAATCCAATTCAACAAACGCTAAATATACAGATAAATTTTCATTCTAACATTTCAGAGAAAGGTGGTTTTCAATTAGACTAATGGTGTCAACATGAATCATTGAAAAGACAATGAAGAGTTAATTTCAAGACATTATGACCATTAAGTTAAATTAAAGGCATTATTTCAACATGTTTGTCACTGATTTCTTAATTTACCTTTATCCTTTCAGTAGTGATACAAATTGTCAGTGTTTTCAATTTTCATAGGATTAAAACAAAACTGAGCAGAGGGTCAACTTATCATAATGTGACCTAAATTTGAGAAATGGATAAGAGGGATCAGGGTTCAATCATTGGGCCATGTTGAGTTTGATAGGATAGCAACAGACTTTTCATTTAAGGTTTTGAGTAAATTTGGTTTTGGTGTGAATTTTATAAATATGATCAAGAATCCTAAGGCTAAAGTAATAACAAATGGGTAGATGTCTCAATCTTTCAGTTTAAATAGATCAAGTAGACAAGGATGTCCTCTATCACCAGCCTTGTTTGCCTTGGCTATAGAATAACTTGCACAAAAGATTCGTTAAGATCAATAGTTGAAAGAGTTTACAATAAATCAAACTGAACACAAAATTAGTTTATTTGCTGATGATGTCTTAGTTTACTTAACTCAGCCACAATTGTCATTACCAAGACTCTATAATCAATTTTTAGAATATGGAAAAATTTCAGAATATAAAATAAATTGGGATAAAATTGAAATAATGGAATTAGTACAAGGAGATGATTCAAAGTGTTCACAAAAAGTTCAATTTTAATGGATGAATAATATTAATATTTGGGTATAGGTATTGTTAATAATCTGAAAAACTTTTATAAATTAAACTATATTTCAATATTTAAGAAAATAGATGAAGATCTAAAAGAAATGGGTGAATTTACCTATTATGTTAATTGGAAGAGTTAATTGTATTAAAATGAATATTTTCCAAAATTTCAGTACAGTATTTATTTCAAACTCTACCTATCTCTATACCTTAAAAGTTTTTTCAAGATTTAATTAAACAAGTTAGGAAATATCTTTGGAAAGGAAAAATGGTAAGAAAGTCTTTGGAGAAATTAACATGGAAGAATGAACTAGGAGGATTACAACTTCCCAATTTTAAGAATTATAATAAGGCAGCAAACTAAGATTTTTAGTTTCTTTGTTTGTAAAAAACTAAACCATCTTGGGTTGAAATTGAATTAAATAAAGTTGGAGAAACTATACTAGAGGAGTTTATCTATAAATGGGAACCAAAATTAATAACAATGGATAAAGATACCCCGATATTAAAACACCTTCTTAATATTTGAAATAAAGTTAAATTAGAAATTGATGGGCATTCTCTCTCAGTAAAAACACCATTTATTAATCCTGTATTAATCTTTTCAAAAGATAATCCTTTTTTAAGAAATTTTAAAATTGGGAGATGTTATGATAACGATAGACTGATGACCTTTGATCAATTAAGAATTAAATATGGTATTCGTCATAATACGTTATTTTGTTATTTTCAATTAAGAGCTTATCTAAGGGAGAAATTAGGATCTGACTTGACTTTAAAGAATCTTACAAATTTGGAGCAAATTATAGTGGATGGAATGATTTAAAAAATTATTTCAATAGCATATACCTTGTTACAAGAACAAACACCTAAAGTAGGTTTGTTTAATTCAAAATAAAAATGGGAACAAGATTTAGATATAATAATAGATCAACAGGTTTGGCAAGATTTATGTAAAGAAGTTATGTCTAATACTATCAATGTAAGATATAGACTGCTTCATTATAATTTTTTACATCAATAAAATATTACACCTCAGAAATTGAGTAAATGGAAATGAAATTTATCAGATCAATGTTTTAGATAGGGTAAAGAAGTGGGAACTTTTCTTCATTCTATGTGGTCTTGTTCAAAAGTTAATCCTTTTTGGGTTTCCATTAGTAAGTTTTTACAAAGGGTCACTGGTCTGTCTTCTCCATTAAATCCTGAATTATTGTTGTTGGGAAATTTTGAAAGTTTTACACCTAAGTTACCTTAGTCAGATTCTCAAATGAAATTTGTTAAATTAGCTTTAATAATAGCAAGGAAAATGTATTGCTGTAACGTGGAATTCTGATGTTTCATTAACATTAGAAAGATGGTATACTAAGATTCAAAGTTATATTCCTTAAAAAAAATCATAATTTAAGGAGAAAATATTCATTATATCTACAAATTTGGGGACCCTATATTAAATTAAGTAGACTAAAATTATAACATTTTTCTATTAAAAATTCTCCTGACCAGTGAGGTTCTCTCTGAATAAATAATAATTTTTGGGATCCTTGAGTGTCATCCGAAGCAATCCAAAATAATATGTTGTTATGTTATTATATATTATACAATATACTTAGATTTGTTATGGGATTAGATAAGGTGGGGGGGGGGGGGTTAGGGTTTTTAAAAAAGTTTTTAGTTTTAGTTTCTGTTCTTACTTTCTTTCCATATTCACTTCTAACATATATTTGTTTACACTGTAATATTGTGATTTATTATTGTTTGTTATTATTACCCTATATATGTTGATTAAATAAATAAAAAAAGAGAAACGTACAAGAGAGTTGTGTTGTTAGGCAGGACAGCAACAGAGAAACATGTATTACCAAAATGTTCTCATGTCAGACAGGGGAAAAGCTAATCTTGATTCTCCATTTCTACTCTCTAATCCCTGGTGGAACTTATGTGTCCCTGGATCTCCTGATAGCCAAAGATCTTGCCAATGTTTTCACTTATACCTGATGAAATGGCAACTTATGTGAGAATATTGATTGGGCATCAAATTTGAGAAAATGCTCAGAATATCTTTCCTGGACAAAAGTAGCAAACTGTAACAGAAGCAGTGAATATAAAAAAGTGTGAAACATGTATGACAGCAGCAGAAGCTTGTGCGAGAAGCCATAACTAATGTGGGCAGTACAGCGATAGCAGGATATGTATAAATAGCACTGAAATCTGAGCAGTAATCATGAGGAATTATAGGGACATGTCTACAAAGAACATGGAAAATCTGAATGCCTCATGAGATGAAGCAGTGAGAATACATTAAAAAAGCATAAGGTCACAGACAATACAGTGGAAGGAGGCTGGGAACTAAAGACTCAGTGTTCATTTATATATCCAGATTCTAACTGACTATATTGCAAATTAAGGGTAACCTAACAGGAAGATAAACATGTGGTCAGAGGAATTGAATGGCAAATAAATAGGTTGGTACAACAGGTTAAATAAATAACATAGAACACTGCAGTACAGTACAAGCACTTTGGCCCTTGATGTTGTGCCAACCCATGTATTCCTTAAAAAAATTGTACTAAACCCAACATTCTACGTAACCCTCTATTTTTCTTTCATCCTTGTGCTTGTGTAAAGGTTTCTTAAATGCCCCTAATGTTTCAGCCTCCACTACCATCCCTGGCAAGGTATTCCAGGCACCCACAACACTGCATAAAGAAACTTGCCCCTGATGTCTCCCCTAAAATTCCCTCCCTTCATTTTGTATATATGTCCTCTGGTGTTTTCTATTCCTGCAATGGGAAACAGATGCTGGCTGACCACCCTATCTATGCCTCTCATAATCTTATAGACCTCTATCAAGACTCCTCTCATCCTTCTACACTCTAAAAAGAAAAGTACCAGTTCTACTAACCTTGCCTCATAAGACATGTTTTCCAATCCAGACAACATCCTGATAAATCTCCTCTGCACCTTCTCCATAGTTTCCACATCCTTCCTATAATTAGGTGACCAGAACTGAACACAATATTCTAAGGGTGATCTTACTAGAGATTTGTCAAATTGCAGCATCACCTCTCTACTCCTGAACTCAATCCTCCTATTAATGAATCCCAGTATCTCATAGGTCTTCTTAACTATCCTATCAACCTGTGTGGCAACCTTGAGGGATGTGTGTATTTGAATCCCAAGGTCCCTTTGTTTATCCACGCTCTTAATAACTGAACATTGACCTCATACTCACCTTCTGGTTTGTCCTTCCAAAATGCATTACCTCACACTTATCCAGATTAAACGTTTCTGCCCAACTCTGCATTCTGTCTATATCCTCTTGTAACCTTTGACAACCTTCAGCTCCATCCACAACTCTCCAAACTTTATGTCATCTCCAAACTTACTGACCCATCCTTCTGCCTCTTCACCCAGGTCATTTATTAAAATCACAAAGGGGAGGGGTCCCAGAACAGATCCTTGCAGCACTCCACTGGACTCCTACCTCCAGGCAGAATACTTTCCTTCCATTACGACTCTTTGCTTTCTACCTGCAAGCAAGTTTTTTAATCCACACAGCTAAGTTTCCACTGATCCCATGCTTCATGATTTCTGGATGAGTCTCTTGTGAGGGACCTTGTCAAATGCCTTGCTAAAATCCATCCTAGCCTCATCAATTTCTTTTGTTACCTCCTCAAAAAACTTAATTAGGTTCTTGAGGCATGATCTTCCTTTCACAAACCCATGCCGACTATTCTTGAGTAGACTGTACTTCTCCAAATGCTCATAGATCCTATCCTTAAGAATCCTCTCCGATAGTTCGCACACCACTGACATAAGACTCACCGGTCTATAAGTCCCAGGATTTTCCCTATTACTTTTTTCAAACAAGGAGACTACATTTGCCATTTTCCAATCCTATGACACCTCCCCTGCAGCCAAAGAGAATTCAGGGATCATAGCTACTCCCCCAATTATCTCTTCTCTCACTTCCCACAGCAACTTGGGATGTATTGCATCCAGCCCTTGGGACTTATCAATCTTGATGTTTTTATGCAGATCCAACATTCCCTGTTCCTTAATCTCCATGTTGTCCAGCATCCAGCCTGTTCTATTCCAACCTCACCCTGATCAAGGTCTTTTTCACTTGTGAATATTGAAGCATAGCATTCATTTAGGATCTCCCCAACCTCCTCTGCCTCCAGGCACATGTTGCCTCCTTTATCCTTTAGCGGCCCCACTTTCATGCTCATCATTTGTTCTTCACATAAGCATAGAACACCTTGGGGTTCTCCTTAATTCTACATATCAATGCCTTCTCATATCCCCTTCAAGCTCTCCGAAGTCCTTTCTTAAGCTTCTTCCTGGCTCCCATATATTTCTCATGAGCCCTTCCTTTTTCCTGCTTCCAATATCTAATGTATGCTTTGTTTTGACTGGTTGCCTCGTCTGTTTTGTCAGCCACAGTTCCAATTTCCTACCATCTTTTCCTTGTCCCAATGGGACAAACCCATCCTGAACCCAGTACAAGTTGTCCCTAAACTTCCTCCACATTACTTCACCCTTGGACATCTGTTTCCAATTTACTCTCGCTAGTTCCTGCTTCATCCCTTCATAATTAGCCTTGCCCCAGTTAAGCACTTTCCCATTTTGTCTGTTTTTATCTTTTTTCCACAGCTATGTTTGCAGATGCAGAATTAAAAGTGTTCAGTTAATGTGACAATTAAACAAATAACAACTTTGGAAACTGTGATTAAATAGATATAAACTGAAGGCAGTATGTCGGGGTTATGGATGGGCATGCCAATGAAAACTGCCTCTGCATGAGACATTGGCATCAGTACTTGGACAGGAAAATATATAGGAAAGACTATACCTTAGCACTACTGGGAGGAAAATTCCAATGGAATGGGCAAACAATGCCTTTAGAAAAACTTTAAATAAATGAGATGGCAGAAATAAGTGGAGTTGAAGGGTCTGTTCTGAACTGTGGGAGTCTAAAGAATAGGTGAATGACTGATAAAATTGTTGGGCGATATTGGTAGCTCCAATAGGGAGGGAAGAATGAGGGGAACGATAGGCTTTATTGAGCTAGAGACTGCTGGAAAACTTGGTCCAGGCTAGGAAAATGAGCGGGAAGGAGAGGGAGCTCGACCTTTATGGCCCAGGGTCACATGGGCAGGACTAAGGGAGGAGCTAAGGCAGGAGGGTGGGCCAGCCAGTGCATACAATCATATCACCACATTCACTCCCTCTTTTTTTAAAAATAACCCACCGGAAAACAACAAAACCGGGGACGATAACAGCAGCAATTCAACAATACAACAATATTTAACAATTATTATACAAAGTAGCGAGAGAAGTGGATGCCCCCACTGGCTAGAGGTTGAGCCGCACAGACAGCCTCCTCTGTCTGCTGAACCACCGAGGAACTGGCGTGTCCAAACGGCACTCCTCTGGAGAGGGGACCGACGGGGGCGTATCAGCTACAGGAACTGTGGGGATTGGGGTGTTGGTGGTGGACTCCTGGAGTGCTGGGGGGTCCTCCACAGCTGCATGAGGGGTAGAAGCCTGGACGTCCAGCGGCAAGACAGGCAGCTCGGACTCCAATGCCATACTCAGATGTAGCACCATCTGGTCCGTGGTGTGTTCAGCAGCCGACAAGGCAGTCTCCGGATCTCCGGCCCTTGCCAGGTCTCGTATATGTCCTTGTGGCCATCTGGGTACCTCACAAATGAGTATTAAGGGTTTGCATGTATGAGGTGGACTGCTTCAACCAGTGGATCAGTCTTATGGCCTCTGACGTGCTTCCGAAGGAGAACCGGCCCTGGGGTTGTCAGCCAGGGAGGGATGGAAGAACCATTCACCGACCTCCTAGGGAAAGCAAAGAGGTGTTCATGCGGGGTGGTGCTAGTAGCGGTGTACATTAATGACCAGATGGCATGGAGAGCTTCGGGCAAGATGTCCTGCCAGCGGGACACTGGCAAATCTTTGGACTTAAGGGCCAGGAGCACTACCTTCCAGAAAGCACTGTTCTCCCTTTCCACCTGACATCCTGCCAGCGGGACACTGTCAAATCTTTGGACCTAAGGGCCAGGAGCACTACCTTCCAGAAAGCGCCATCTCCCTTTCCACCTGACCATTAGATACTTCTCAGGGCCTTGATGACCGTAGCTGAGGTCATATCCAGACAGGGGATTGCAAAGGGGAACCTGGAAAATTCGTCCACCACTGTCAGGAAGTAGGCATTCCTATTTGTGGTCAGGAGGGGGCCCTTGAAATCGACGCTGAGTCATTCGAAAGGGCGGGTGGCCTTGATGAGGTGTGCCTTTTCTGGCCGGTAGAACTGGGGCTTACACTCAGTGTAGATCTGGCAGTGTCTGGTCATGGACCAGACATCCTCAATGGATTATGGGAGGTTCCTTGACTTGATAAAGTGATACAACCTCATGACTCTGGGGAGGCACAGATTATCGTGCAGGATCTGGAGATGGTCGAGATGCACGTTGGCGCATGTCCCTCAGGATAGAGCATCCGGGGGATCGTTGAGCTTACCCAGCCGGTACAAGATGTCATAGTTGTAGATGAATAATTCAATTCTCCACCTCAGAATCTTGTCATTCTTGATTTTACCCCATAGTTTGGCACTGAACATGAAGGCCACTGCCCTCTGGTCAGTCAACAGGGTAAATCTCTTACCAGTTAGGTAGTATTGCCAGGCTTGCACCTCCTTCTCAACGGAGGAGTGCCGTAGTTTGGGATCGTGAAGGGTGCGGGAAAAAAATTCTACCGGCCTGCCTGCCTGGTTTAATGTGGCAGCCAGTGCGAAATCGGGGGCATCACTTTCCACATGAAAGGGGACAGATTCATTCATGGCATGCATCGTGGCCTTAGCGATGTCTCCTCAAATTTGATTAAAAGCAGCCTGGGCCTCCGCCAATAATGGAAAGGTGGTTGACTGAATTAGGGGGTGGACCTTATCGGCGTAGTTGGGCACCCATTGTGTATAATACAAGAACAGCCCCAAGCACCTTTTTAGTGCCTTCAGGGTGTTTGGGACAGGGAGATCCCAAAGTGGTCGCATGCGGTCAGGGTCGGGGGCAATGACACCATGTGCCACGATGCATCCAAGAAGGGCCAGGCGCTCTGTGTTGAACATGCATTTGTCCTTGTTGTGCGTAAAGTTGAGTGACTTGACCATACGCAAGAACTTTGCAAGATTTGCGTCGTGATCCTGCTAGTCATGGCCGCAGATGGTGACATTGATGAGGTAAGGGAACATTGCCATCAGCCCGTGTTCTTCCACCATCCAGTCCATTACTTTCTGAAAGGCAGAAACACTGTTAGTAACACTGAAGGGTACCCGCAGGAAATGGAAGAGTTTCCCATCAGCCTCGAATCTGGTATAGATTCGAGCGCTCGAACGGAGGGGAAGTTGGTGGTAAGCCAACTTAAGATCAGTCATCGAAAAAAATTCTGTACCTGGCGACCTTATTGACCAAGTCGGCTATGCGGGGGAGTGGGTACACGTCCAACTGGGTGAAGCGGTTGATGGTTTGACTGTAATCAATTACCATCTGGGGTTTGCCTGACCATTTGACCACGAGGACCTGCACTCTCCAGGGACTGGTGCTAGGGGCTATGATCCCCTCCAACAGGAATCGCTGAACCTCAGCCCGAATAAATTGCATATCCTCCGAACTATAGAGCTGACATTTGGTGGCGATGGGTTTGCAATCCGGGGTGAGGTTCATGAACAGCGACGGACGGGGCACCCTTAAGGTGGTGAGACCACAGGACGGTGCAAGGGGCTGAGTGCTGAGACCGCTGGACAGTGCCGAAGGATGAGTGCTGGGGTTACAGGTTGGTACTAGGGGCTGGGCTTCCAGTCAGGGATGGACATCCGAATGCTGTGGGTTGTGGACGGTCATCGGTGGTTGGGGGCCTCTGAACGCCATCATCATGACTCTGAAAGTCAAGGTCTAGGAGACTCGGCGCACAGAGGCAAGGCATGATTAGCAACACAAAGTCGTTATAACATTCCCCCCCCCCCCCCCCACCGTCAGTGACGCTACACAATAATCCCGGATACTCTTCTGCTGGTCATTGAAACCATCCCAGTCATGGGTCGGACCAGGAGAGAGAGAGTCTCTGGACCACGTCGGGGTGTACGAAACTTTCCATACTGCCGCTATCGAAAAGACAGTTCATTTTATGCCTATTCACCTCAATCTGCATCATTGAGTTCGAGATCGGGTGAGGACTGGCTTGGTTCAGTGAAGAAGCTTAGACTGTGGCTTCTTCACTGTCGTCATCAGTGGGGAGGCCCACACAAGATGGTGACCTCCATGTTGACCACGCAGCATCGAATGAAGAAAAAGGCGGAAGTGGAGTCGTGGAGGCCAGAAGTGACGTCACTGAAGTGGTAGGCCGAGGTGCCGAGGTTGGGAGTGGTGGCCGGTAAGACGGCACTCCCATCACCGCGCATGCGGTCAGCGCTGGAAGCTCTTCAGGAACGCACGCTGCACTGCTCACGGAATGCATTTGGGACCTGGAGACCTTGTGGTAATGGCCCTTCTTTCCACAGCCCGAGCACGTTGTTCCTTTCATGGGGCTGAGGCGCCTCGCGTGCCTGGCTTGCCCGCAGAAGTTGCATCTCGACGATGCAGACGGCGTTATTGCAACTGCGGTCAGGTCGCTAACACCTGACGCTGAGTCCCAGGCCGACGGCCCTCATGGTGGAATGTACACAGATGGCCTGCTTTTGCCCACGATCAACACAGCGTGGCGCTGGGCCGAGTCCAGAGTTCTGATCAAGTCGATAGCCTTTTTGAGCGGGAGCGGGTCCTCCTTGAGGAGTCTCTGCTGGATGTAGTCTGACCTCATCCCTGACATGCAGGCATCTCTGATCAGCTCTTCCACATACTGGGTCAGCGATATCGTGCCCGTGGGATCCCCCAAACAGTCTTTTCCCAGTGTGACCAGGGACCGGACAAACTCTTCAGTGGACTCACCAGATTGTTGTTTCCAAGACGCCAGCAGGGAGTAAACCACGTTCACTTTCCGTTTATACAGCACCCACAGGTCAGCCATTGCCTCGTTGTAGGTCACGCTGCCTTGGATGGTCAGATAGGCCTTCTGGCCGACTCGTGCCTAAAGGATCTTGAGCTTCTTTTCGTCTGAGTCGACCACTTCCGCAGCAGCGTCGAGAAAGTTGTTAAAGCAGTTCACCCACTGCTCGAAGAGCACCGATGCACCCGGGACTTGGGGGTCTACTTCCAGCCGTTTGGTGCACAGCAATTTCTCCATAACCGGAGAGTTCCAAAAATCTAGCTCAATAAATTGTTGGGCGCTATCGGTAGCCCCAGTAATGATGCAGACGAAGAATGAGGGGAACGATAGGCTTTATTGAGCTAGAGACCGCTGGCCAGGGTCCAGGCTAGGAAAATGAGCAGGAAGGAGAGGTGACTCGACCTTTATGGCCCGGGGTCACATGGGCAGGACTAAGGGAGGAGCTAAGGCCAGCCAGTGCATACAATCATATCACCACAAAAATTAAGAAAAAGGATGAGTTAATTGATGGAACAATAAGAGTAGCAGTTTTTGCGAGGCCTATTACAGCACCACCGACCTGGATTCAAATTTGGTGCTGTCCAGATGGAGTTTGTGCACTCTTCCCGTGACAGCGTATATTTCCTCTTGATGCTTTGGTTTTCTGCCATGTTCCAGTGACTTATGGGGTTAGTTGGTTAATTGGTTAGATGGGTGTGTTTATAGGCAGCATGGGCTTCTGAGCAACAAGGGCCTGTTATCTTGCTGCATCTCTAAATCACTTTTTTTTAAAATACCAGTGTAAAAAGTTTGAAAAAAAAGTGAAATGGTGTATGAGATACCATGCAGAGGAGATAAGACTGGTTCAGTTGAAAGAATATGTTTTATTTTGATTGTAGAAGAGTTTCAGTTAGAATGAAGACCATGGAAGATTCAAATCCATAATGAAGGCAAACTATAAACCTCCTTCTAGTTACAATGCAGAAGTGAAAGGGTAAAAAATAAGTAAATTTGAAAAGACTGGTCAAACCAATTTTCACATATTATATAAAATGCAAAATATCCCAGAACACAGAGCCAGTGAATTTCTAGACTGCATTCATGGAAATTTTATAGAAAAATCTTTTCAAACCATCAAGAGAAGTTTCACTGTATTTATTAATGCATCATCAGCCCCAATTAGTTTTGATGTCAAAAGGGCAGCTTAAAGAGAAGATGAATTTGTTTTCAGCTTCAGTAGGGAGCAATAGAAAACCATGATTTGAAAAAAAGTAAGTTTTAGTTAAGTGAACTTTTGAAAGGTCAGACAGAGTAGGAAACCAAAGCAGCAGGCCAGGTTCCAGCTGGGGGCTCAGCAGCCAAAGGACGTGCTCCAAGCTGGCAGTTGGCTTCTGGGAACCAGATACTCATGAGGGTGCTGATGGTGAGCATGGCTGCCAAAAGGCCTGGGATACCAACAGCTCTCTACCAGCTTCAGGCTTTGCAAACAGAGGCCGATGCAGTGAGAATTGGATGCCTCAGGCTCGGATTCACTGTTGGACTTGTCAAGAGGCTTGGGCAGTTGAAGGGATGCAGGAGACAGTGGCCTCAGAGGAGGTGACAGGATCCATGGACACTCAATATCTCTGAGAGGTTCTCTTTCACTTTTTTTTTTGTTGATACTGGCACTGGGTACGCAAAGGAAAAATACTCTTGTGTACTTTGTGTACCTGACAATACTGTAAATGGATACTCAAATTGATAAAAAGTTATGTAGAATGAAAAGTTATGTGTAAATTATAAAACTAGTATATATTCAAAACGTATTTTAGATAATGAAAAAATAGAACGTTCCCCTAAAAATAAAATGTTCCACTTGTGTAATTAAAGAACTATAGCCAGAAAAACGAGGTGCCTTGATCAGGCTGAACGGCAAGGCTCCATGGGAAAAAAAAGTTGAATTTAGTACATATAAGGTTGAATTAATTGTTGATTGTCATACTTATTGTACAATGTATATCTGCGCAAAAATTCTTACATGGTTGTAAAGAATATCTAATAGAAAACTAATTGAATTAAAATTAAAAGAGACAATAAATACATAAGATATAAATATTCACCAAAAAAGTGACTTACAATAGTGCAGGCAGTCATGATTAGTGACCTAAGGGGAGGTTGAAAAGTCTGAATCCTGTTGGACAGAAATTGTTCCTGAACCTGGAGGTGCTGGTTTTCAGGCGCCTGTACCTTCTGTCTGAAGGTAGCAATGAGAAGCGCTTGTGACCAGGTTGATGAAGTCATTTATGATATTAGCTTCCATCTGAGGCAGAGCATTACATAAATGCATTCAATGGAAGGGAGATCAGAGCCTGTGATGGAGAAGGCTATGTTTGTTGCATTTTGCAGCTTTCTGCATTCCTGGGAATTCCTACACTGGGGTGTGAAGCAACCAGCCAATATACCATACACAGTGGATCTATAGGAGTATCCGATGACATGACAAATCGCCCCACTCCTTAGGAATCAGATACGTTGGTGTGTCTAACTCCAGGAAAGGTCTTCCGAAATATGTACAGGCAATCCCTGGGCTACAAACATCTGGTTATGAACAACTCGTACTTACAAATGGGCTGTTTCCCAATTTACGCATGTGCATAATTGTGCCATTTGCGCGTGTGTTTATATGCACAGGTTAAATTAGAACCATAAGTACCTGTTTCGCCTTACGTACAAATTCAGCTTATGGACAGACCTAGGTAACAGAACTCATTCATAACCTGAGGACTGCCTGTACAAAGAATTTGGTAGGTGGCCAAGCATATAGAATTGGGATGCCCCTGTATTGATGGTCAATGTGGATCAGATGATGTTGCCAATACATTGGTGTCTGCTGATGGAGAAGTCAAACACTCAGTTGCAGCGGGATGGAGAGAATCATGAGTTTAGTTATACATTTTGCTGGGATGATGGTATTGAACAAAGAGCTGAACATAGGTTTAGTGGACAGCCGTTGCAATAGTTTCTGTCATTGAGCTGTTGTGCTGATAGGTGAACTGAAGTGGGCCTGGGTCCTTCCTGAGATAGAAATTGATTTGCTCCATAACTAACCTCCCAAAGCATTTCATCATAGGACACATCAAAACCACCAGCCAATAGTCATTGAGACAGGTCACCATACTCTTCTTGGCAACAGGATTGATGGATGCCCTTCTGAAGCAGATGGGTACCTTTGACTGCTGAGCTTGCTCTAATATAATGAAATATTTAGTAATGTTTGTAGTTTAAGTGTTTGGAAATTTAAATTTTGCTTTTTAGAATTATTAATTAAATGAGTTCTGACCATTTTAAATGTTCCAAGCACATTCCTTTGTTCTGTATTCCATGTTTCTGAGAAGGGAGGTTCTGTCAGCAAACCAAACAAAGAGAAGCTGGAAGGGATCAGTGGAGAGAAACGGTCAGTCAGCATTTCAAGTCAGAGCTTTTTATAGAATCGTAGATTCCAACATCTGCAGTTCACATGTTTCATAGCCAGACCCTACATAAGGGGTTGCTTGATATTGCAATGGGCTTTACTGTTTTGAATTATGGCAACTTAAGATCCTGAGTTAACAGTGAATCCATACATATTAAATCTTCAATTGATACAAGTATTAGTTGTGAAAAATTTTGTTGATTCATCAATTGAAAAAGAATTAAGAACAAAGAGATATGAGTGCCCATGTACATGATCAATATTTGCCAGTTGGTAAAACACAGGATTCTATTGACACTGTGGTTAAGTGAAAAAAAACACACACAAATGGTGGAGAAACTCAGCAGGTCAAACAGTGCCTTTATGTAGCAAAGGTGAAGATACATCACCAGTGTTTTGGGCTTGAGCCCTTCATCAAGGTGTGGGGGACCATGAAAGATGTCTGAACAAAAGTGGGGGGGAGAGGGGTGGTTAGGGAGGGAGATGATAGGAGGGGGGGGTGAGGACCGAAGGAAGGGGGGGAGGAGTCAAAGCTAGGAACTGGAATAACTAGTTAAAGGGGGAGGAGGAAAAGGCAAGCTGATTAGTGAAATACAGTGAACTCAATGTTCATGCCATAGGTATGGACGGTGCCCAGTTGAAAAATGTTGTTCCTCCAACAGGGTGGGGTAGTGTTGGACAGATATGGGGGCTTGAATTGAAATGGTTGGCTATGGGGAGGTGCTGGGTGAAGCGATCTCCTAATCTGCGACCGGTCTCTCCAATGTAAAAAAGGCCACAGAGGGTGGATTGGATGCAGTAAATGAATTATTTGGAGGTATAGATGAAGTGTTGCAACACCTGAAAGGTCTGTTTGGGACGTTGGACCATGATGAAGGAGGAGGTGTGGGTGCAGATATTACACCTCTTATGACCACAGTGGAAGGTGCCAGAGGGGTGATGAGTGGGGAGTGAAGCGTGCACAAGGGAGTCACGGAGGGACCAGTCCCTACAGAAGGCTGAGAGGGGAGGAGAATGAAAAATGTGTCTGCTGGTAGAGTCATGTAGTAATTACTGGAAATTCCAGTGGATAATGTGTTGGATGCAGAGGCTGGTGGGGTGGTAGGTGAGGACGAGGGGGATTCTGTGATTATTGTTTCTGGGGGCAAGGAGGCCTAGGGCAGATGAGCGGGGAATGGAGGAGATGCGGGTGAGGGCCGAGTTAATAGTGGTGGAGGGGAAGCCATGTTTGTGGAAGAAGGCAGACATTTCAGAGGCTCTGGACTGGAAGACCTCATCTTGGGAGCAGATGCGGCGGAGACAGAGAAAATGAGAGAAGGGAATGGAGTCCTTGCAGGGGACAGGGTGTGAGGATGTGTAATCCAGGTAGTTGTGGGAGCTACAGGGTTTGTAATGAATGTTAGTGAAGAGTCTGTCTCCTGAGATGGAGATAGAAAGATCCAGAAAAGGGAGAGTGTTATCAGAGATGGATCAGGTGAGGTTGAGGTCAAGGTGGAAACTGGCTGCGGAATTGATGAGCTCATCGTAGGTGCATGAGGCTGCCCCGATGTAGTCATCGATGTACCGGAGAAAGAGTTGGTGGGGTGGGGGTCTTGCCTGTGTAGGCTTGGAGCATGTTTTGCTCCACAAAACCCACAAACAGGCAGGCATAGCTGTGACCGATGACTACTCCTTTAATTTGGAGGTAGTGTGATGAGTTAAAGGAAAAATTGTTAAGGGTGAGGACAAGTTCTGCCAGGCGTAGAAGGATGGTGGTGGTGGAAGGTGACTGCTCAGGTCTGAGGTCCAGGAAAAAGCGAAGTGCTTTTTTTTTTCACACTGTGAACCATATCAACCAGAATTCATACAAACATTTCCCTCTTAAATATACACAGTGGCATTTTCTCCCCTTTTTTTCCCCCTACCTTTTCTCCCCACTTCCCAACCCCCTGCAAAATCAATAAGCATTTCAACATATACAATACAATAAAACCATTAAACAATGTCATCACACAAAGAAAAATAAACAAGAAAAATGTGTCATATACTTTTACACGCTAGATCAACTAATTTTGTCTTCTTATCATTTTAGAGGGTGGAGGTCCAAGGTAAGCCCTCTCTGTTATGTTCCATGTACCATTCCCAAATTTGTTCAAATAATGTGACTTTATTTTTTAAATTATATGGTTTTTTTTTCCAATGGAATACATATATTAATTTCCATGTACCATTGCTGTATTCTCAGGCTTTCTTCCATTTTCCAAGTTGACATTATACATATTTTTGCTACAGCTAAGGCTATCATAATAAATCTTTTTTGTGCTTCATCCAGTTTGAGGCCTAATTCCTTACTTATATTACTTAGAAGAAAAATCTCTGGATTTTTTGGTATGTTGTTTTTTGGATTTTATTTAATATCTGATTGAGATCTTCCCAAAACTTTTTCACTTTCTTACATGCCCAAATTTCATGTACTGTTGTTCCCATTTCCTTCTTACAGTGAATACATCTATCTGATGTTGGATCCCATTTTTTTAACTTTTGGGGTGTGATATATAACCTGTGTAACCAATTATACTGTATCATGCATAACATTGTGTTTATTATATTCTTCATAGTTCCAGAACATAACTTTTCCCATGTTTCATTTTTTATCTTTATGTTTAAATCCTTTTCCCACTTTTGTTTGGGTTTAGAGCTTATTTCATCATTTTCCTTATCTTGCAGCTTGATGTACATGTTCGGTATAAATCTTTTAATTATCACTGTGTCTGTAATCACATATTCAAAGCTGCTTCCTTCTGGTAATCTCAGTCTGTTTCCCAACTTATCCTTTAAGTAGACTTTCAGTTGATGGTATGCGAACATTGTACCATGAGTTATTCCATATTTCTACTTCATTTGTTCAAATGTTAATAAATTATTTCCCAAAACACAATTTTCTATTCTTTTAATTCCTTTTCTCTCCTATTCTCTAAAGGAAAGGTTATCTATTGTAAAAGGGATTAGCTGATTTTGCATCAATAATAATTTTTGTATTTGGTAATTTGTTTTTTTCCTTTCTAAGTGAATCTTCTTCCATATATTGAGTAAATGATGCAATACTGGTGAGCTTTTATATTGTACCAGCTTTTCATCCCACTTTTTAAGTATATGTTCCAGTCAGTACCTTCTCCCCTATTTTATCTAGCTCTATCTTAGTCCAATCTGGTTTTTCCCTTGTCTGATAAAAATCTGATAAATACCTTAATTGTGCTGCTCTACAATAATTTTTAAAATTTCGTAACTGCAAATCACCTTGGTTGTACCTCTCTGTTAATTTATATAATACTATCCTCGGTTTCCCCCCTTTCCATAAAAATTTCCTTATTATTCTCTTTAGTTCATTAAAGAATTTCTCTGTTAAGGGAATTGGTAACGAAATAAGTATTGTATCCTTGGGAAGACATTCATTTTAATGCAATTTACTCTCCCTATCAACGTTAGCGTTAATTCTTTCCAATGTTCTAAGTCTTCCTGCAATTTCTTAATTAGTGGCTGATATATTAATTTGTACAAGTGGCTTAAATTATTATCTAACCTAATACCTAGGTATCAGATTGCTTGTGTTTGCCATTTAAATGGTAATTCTTTTTTAAATTCTGTATAATCCGCATTACTCATTGGCATCACTTCACTTTTATTTGCGTTGATCTTGTACCCCGTAGTTCTTTTATTGATATTTCTGGTTCTGTTAAATATACTATAATGTCATCTGCAAATAAACTGATTTTATACTCCTTCTTTATTTTTATCCCTTTTATTTTATTTTCTGTTCTTATCAGTTCAGCCAATGGTTCTATTGCTGAAGCGAACAGTGAGGGACATCCCTGCCTAGTTGACCTACTTAATTTAAATTGGTTCGATGCATTTCCATTTACTGTTACCTTCACCAATGTTCCATTATATAATGCTTTAATCCAATTAATATATTTTTCTGGTAGATTGAACCTCTGTAATACTCTGAATAAATAATTCCATTCTACCCTGTCAAAGGCTTTTTCTGCATCTAAAGCAACAGCCACTGTTGGCATCTTATTTCCTTGAACTGCATGAATTAAATTAATAAGTTTACAGACATTATCTGCTGTTCATCTTTTCTTAATAAATCCAGTTTGATCTTGTTTTATTATTTTTGGTACACAGTCGGCCAATCTGTTTGCTAATAATTTTGCTATTATCTTATAATCTGAATTAAGTAGAGATATTGGTCTATATGATGCTGGTGTTAGTGGTTCCTGCACCATCTTTGGTATTACTGTAATTATTGCTGTCTTACATAAATCTGGCAAGTATTGTGTTTCTTATATTTGGTTCATTACTTCCAGGAGAGGAGGAATTAATAACTCTTTAAATGTTTTATAGAATTCTATTGGGAATCCATCCTCTCCAGGCGTTTTATTGTTCGGCAGCTTTTTTAATATATCCTGTACATCCTCTATTTCAAATGGTTTTATCAGTTTGTTTTGTTCCTCTTCTTGCAATTGTGGCAGTTCAATTTTAGCTAAAAACTCCTCTATTTTATCATCTTTCCCCTCGTTCTCAGTTTGGTATAATTATTCATAAAATTCCTTAAAGTTCTCATTAATCTCCATTGGATTATATGTAATTTATTTGTCCTTTTTACTTGAAGCCAATACAGTTCTTTTAGCTTGTTCTGTTTTAAGTTGCCAGGCTAATATTTTGGTGTTTTTTCTCCTCGTTCATAATACTTTTGCTTTATTTTTATTATGTTCTTCTCCACCTTATACATTTGTAATGTTTCGTATTTTTTTTTGTCTGCCAATTCTCTTCTTTTTGTTATATCACCCCTTGTTGCTAGTTCCTTTTCTGTACTTACCATCTCCCTTTCCAACTGTTCTATTTCCCGATTGTAATCCTTTTTCATCTTAGTTACATAACTTATTATCTGCCCTCTAATGAAAGCTTCTATTGCATCCCATAATATAAATTTGTCTTTCACTGATTCCATATTTATTTCAAATTACATTTTAATTTGACATTCAATAAACTCTCTAAATTCCTGTCTTTTAAGTACCATGGAGTTTGGCCACTTTATTCTTTTTGCTAGTTTTTTGTCCAGTTTTATCCAACATTGGATCCAAATTAAGGTTAAAATCCCCTCCTATCAATATATTCCCTTGCGATTCTACAATCTTCAAAAAAATATCTTGCATAAACTTTTGATCATCTTCATTAGGTGCTTTTATTGAGCAAATTCCAAAATTCTGAATATATCTGACACTTTATCATTACATACCACCCTGCTGGATCTATTATTTCCTCCTCTATTTTGATTGGTACATTTTTATTAATCAAAATAGCTACACCTCTAGCTTTTAAATTATATGATGCTGCCGCTACGTGCCCTACCCATCTCTCTTTAATTTATTATGTTCCACTTCCTGTGCATTTCCTGCACAAATGTTATATCGATATTTTCTTTTTTCACTAAATTTAATAGCCTCCTGTTTAATTTGGTTATGTATTCCATTAATATTTATAGTCATATAATTCAACATGGCCATCTCATACCCTGTTTACACTTCATTTCCGCTTCCTCACCACCACCATCCCCCTTTTCCCCATTTTCATCTTTCAGTTTTCCCTTTTTAAACTCAATGTATGACAATACATTTAAAACATAAAATACTTCAACAACTCCCACATCCAATATTCCCTTAGCCCCAAATGTCCCCCCTCCTCTCTGAGTTACCCCTTATCCCTTGCCGGCCAACCACAACTCCCTTCTCCATTTGGATTGTGAACCTGCTCACAACCGTCAACTGATTTCGCAGTGATGTTTATTCTCTCCCACCCAACCCCCCCAGAAAAGACTTTTTTTTACACATATAACAAAGTTCACCCTATTTTTTTCCCCTTATTTCCTTTCTTCCCTTTTCTTTCCCTTCTTTAATTCTTACTTATACCTTATTTTATTTTTTACATCTTTATTTGTAGTTTATCATCGTTCTTTGTTCTTGTTACATCTCTTCATCTCTCTTTCTGTCTTTCAGGCGTTCTGCAAATTCTCGTGCTTCCTCTGGATATGTAGTTTGTCATCGTTCTTTGTTCTTGTTACATCTCTTCATCTCTCTTTCTGTCTTTCAGGCGTTCTGCAAATTCTCGTGCTTCCTCTGGATTCCTCTGCCTATTCCAGTATATTTTCTCTTGTTGTATATCTCAAAAATTTTACTAAAACGATCTTGGCTTTTGATGTGTCTGTGGTTTCGGAGCTAGTGTTCTGTGTGCCCTTTCTATTTCCATTCCTTCCTATATTTCTGTCATTCCCAGGACCTTTGGGATCCATTTTTTATAAATTCCTTCATATCTGTGCCTTCTTCATCTTCCTTTAGGCCCACTATTTTTATGTTGTTTCGCCTACTATAATTTTCCAACATATCAATTTTCTGAGCTAACAACTCTTGTGACTCTTTAACTTTTTTATCACTTTCTTCCAATTTTCTTCTTAAGTCATTCACTTCCATTTCTACAGCCGTTTCTTGTTCTTCCACATGTTCTAATCTTTTCCCTATTTTTGTCATGACCTGCTCTATTCTACTCACTTTTTCTTCTGTACTTTTCTTTTTTTTTTCATTTCACTAAATTCTAATGTCAACCATTCTTTTAATGCTCTCATTTGTTCTTAGAAAAAAAACATTATCTATATTCTGTCCATCTGTTTTACCTTCTATTTCTCTGTGCAGATCTTGGTCTTCTTCTTCCTCTTTTTCTTTGTCTGTACCTGTGTTTGTGTCTTCTTCTTCTCTTCCTTGTATCTGTGTCTCTTCTGACTTTCCTGATGAGTTGCTTGTCTCATTTTGCTGGGCTTCTTCTTGCTTGGCTTCTTGCTGTTGGTCCTCTTCTTCTGGGCTACTCATCTGTTGGGCCTCCTGCTGCTGCTCTTCTTTCCTTTCACTCCCTTTCCTGTCACTTTCCTCTTCTTCCAGCTGAGAGCCCTGCTGTTGGGCATCCCTCTGCTGGTCACGTTGTGTTTGCCCAGTCCTTGGCTGAGCCCCCCTCCCATCAGTGTTCTCCTTCTCCTTAGTAAGCACACTTTTGTTTGGCTCGGAGAGCCATTTTTTCAGTCCAGCGGTCGGGGGGTCGTGACTCTGCGGGGTCGTCACCAACCTCGGAGAACGGGCTCTCTTCTCCATGACGGCTCCTGTTTCTTCATGCAGGTAAGGCCTTCTCCTTTCTCTTCTGGTGTCTTTTCTTCTTTTTTTCCTGTTGTTTTTACTTTTTCCTTTTTGGGTGCCATTTTCCTTCTTTTCTCTCCACCTTTATCTTTTATTTGTTATGCTTTGTATTTCTTGAACTTTGTATTTTCTTCACTTTATTTCTTCTTTTCTGGAGAGGGCTGGTGTTCCCCTACCAGCCATTACTCCATCACGTGACTCCTCTAAAAAGCTAAGTGCTTTGAGGCCTTCTGTGTGAGGAATGGAGGTGTAAAGGGATTGGGCATACATTGTGAAGATGAGGTGGTCCAGTTCAGGAATCTGAAATCTTGGAGGAGGTGGAGGGTGTGTGAGGTTTCACAGTGTAGGTGGGGAGGGATTGAACTAGGGGAGAAAAGATGGAGTCAAGGTAGGATTAGGCAGTTGCTCAGTACAAAAGGTAATGGAACTATTTCATGAAATCTTGTCTTTGTTTAATCTCACTGTAATTTCCTATTGTCAGATTTTTTTCATTATGAAACTGATATACATTTTTATGGAATTACCAATGCACAAAAAAAATTCCCTCGATTCATTCCCTCAGACAAAATTCTCTGGCTCAATTGTAAAATTATATTATAAAAATTAAAAGTTTAACTTTGATATTGTAAAATATCGATATACCTAACAAAGTACCAAAAGAATATTTAACTTTACAATTTTGTAAACAAAGAAATTGAAGTCAACATTCATGAACTAGCAAAACATAAATTGCCCATTATTTCTGTGTTTGATTGCTTTCAGTGATATTTACCGAGGAAATTCAAGTACATGGATATAGTAAGGATAGAAAGAGCCATGGGTGTGTAAAATGGCCAGAGTAATGTTGACTTTGGGTGATATTGTAAGATGTATGACCATGCATTAAAACGTATCACAACTTTTGTTTCAAATGAAGCCAACTTGGCTCCTCTCTAAGGATAAACATGAATCAGTTCTTTTAGTATAGTTGAGGTAGGTAGTTATGGAGGTGTTGAGTCTAACAAACTTGGGGCAAAGACAAAAACACAGTCCAGCAAAATAAATGGAAAGATAACTAAAGAAAATATGTTTACTGAACATCAGCTTCTTTAAAAAGCACAACCAATAACTTCTGGCATTGTTGCGAAAGCAATAAATTTTAATTCTGTTTATACTTTTTTCCACTTTGAAAGGTTGTTTTGAGTTTCATACAAATGCCTCGAGCATAAATGTTTGCACTGCAGGATTTAAAGCCAACCTACTGAGGCACAAATGTTGAGAAACCTAAAACCATGTCCTTCTAAGGACTGTGAGGGTAAAACACACAAAATCTAACAGACTTCATCAACCCTGGCTGATGATGGATTTCCTGTGTTTGTGAAACAGAACGAATGTAACATGAGAAAGATTTCAGTGTAACCCCTAAAATCATTTTTGAGTTTCTCAATTTTTTTTCACTTTTGTCCAATGCAAAGTTCCTGTAAACATGCTCTTTTCCAGGCATGGATGAGAAACAACTGTTGTTTTGTTATTAAACTTTTCTTGTGCAGTTTTATATTCTATACTATAATGTTTTTATAACATTTTCTAAATTTTCTTGTAGTTGCAAAGTTTGGGCTGCTCAATAGATGGCTCAAATCATTATATTTATATGCATTAAAATGTCTGCTGAAGTTTTTGTGCTGTTACAAAGAAATTACAATGAAAGTACAAGCCAATCAGCTGCTTTTTTAAAAAATTAGAATGACATATGGGTACGTCAATTGCATCTTATTTATGAGCTAGAGTTTATGGGTTCATGTGATGTCTCAGAGACGGAAGATTAAGCTGAAGTAGCATTGTACAAAAATGTTGCCTTTCAGATGAGATGGAATATTTTTGTCCTTGGAATGAAACTGAAGTCCCTTTGCTCTCAGATGGATACAAATGATCCCATGGCAATATCTTGAAGGACAGCTGGATATCTTGGCCAACATCTCTTTCTCAATCAACAAGACTGAAACAAGTTAACTGATCAGTTTCACACTCGTATTTGTGGATGATTGCTGTGAATTTCCTATGTCACAACATTGCACATACCTCAAAAAAAATTTTGTCTCTATAGCACATTGGAATTTGTGAAAGGAGGTATATCTTTCATTTATTTTATTGATAAGAATGTCACATATGTCAAATGTGGAATAGTGAGGAGAATTTATTTCCTGTTGTAGTGTCCATAGTGAATTGCCAAGCTGTAGGGCCCAGGCAATTAGTGCTTTGTAGGTGGTAGAAGTAAAGCAAGAAATCAGATTGCAGCTGAGATTTCCACAAAGGTTGCAAGAACAAATGTGAAAAGTGTTGGTTACCTTCCAATCTCTTACCATTTAACAAAACTCCAGTCTTCTGTTATGTGCAACAAAGTGAAAAACCTCACATTTTTTCCCACATTCTATTCCATCTACCATGTTCTCACTCACTCTGTCCTGGCAGTGGGAGTCGTAAGATTACAATGAAAATAATAAACAAAATAGAGGTACGTTTCTATTTCTGTGATTTCATTCAAGATTTTTGATCATTCCAAGATACCATATAGCCAGTGGAATTCTTCTGAATGCTTTAATGTTAGATACACAGCATTCAGTTTCTGAACAGCAAACTCCCACAACAGCACAATTATAAATAGATACCTCTTATAGTTCTTCTTTGGCTTGGCTTTGCGGACGAAGATTTATGGAGGGGTAATGTCCACGTCAGCTGCAGGCTCGTTTGTGGCTGACAAGTCCGACGCGGGACAGGCAGGCACGGTTGCAGCGGTTGCAAGGGAAAATTGGTTGGTTGGGGTTGGGTGTTTGGTTTTTCCTCCTTTGTCTTTTGTCAGTGAGGTGGGCTCTGCGGTCTTCTTCAAAGGAGGTTGCTGCCCGCCGAACTGTGAGGCGCCAAGATGCACGGTTGGAGGCGATATCAGCCCACTGGTGATGGTCAATGTGGCAGGCACCAAGAGCTTTCTTTAGGCAGTCCTTGTACCTTCATTATGAAGAGAATTCTTCTGTCATCACCAGTGGAGGTCTTCCTTGGCCTACCAGTTCCTTTGCGATTACTGAGCTCACCAGTACACTTGTTCTTCCTAATGATGTTCCAAATAGTTGATTTTGGTCATCCTAAAGTTTGGGCAAAGTCTCTTACTCTTTAATTCTTGTTTTTCACCCCCTTAATGGCTTCTTTGATTTTTATTGGCACAACTTTGGACCTCATGTTGAAAAATGACAACTACAAATGTGATGAAAAGCTTTGAAATAAGCCCCGGTCTCTGATACCAATGAAGCAAATAAACATAGCTGAGTAATCACCAACACATGTGAAGCCAAATGTCCCAAACATTATGGTGCCCTGAAATAGGGGAACTATGTATATAAAGTGCAGTCATTTCAAAATATTCAAACCAAAATGTATATAAATAATCTTGAATAAAATCTGGAGTTTGCACTTTAATCAAATGCGAATTGTTTAATAACAAATTTAAGACTGTGGAGTAGAGGGAAAATAAAGGTAAAAGTGTCTTTCTTCAAGCATTATAGAGGACGGCTCTGAATCATGGGTCCTCTACCGGCATCACCTACGGCTCCTAGAACGCTTCCACCAGTGTTGTCTCCGCTCCATCCTCAACATTCATTGGAGCGACTTCATCCCTAACATCGAAGTACTCGAGATGGCAGAGGCCGACAGCATCGAATCCACGCTGCTGAAGATCTAACTGCTCTGGGTAGGTCACGTCTCCAGAATGGAGGACCATCGCCTTCCCAAGATCGTGTTATATGGCAAGCTCTCCACTGGCCATCGTGTCAGAGGTGCACCAAAGAAGAGATACAAGGACTGCCTAAAGAAATCTCTTGGTGCCTGCCACATTGACCACCGCCAGTGGGCTGATATTGCCTCAAACCGTGCATCTTGGCGCCTCACAGTTCGGCGGGAAGCAACCTCCTTTGAAGAAGACCGCAGAGCCCACCTCACTGACAAAAGACAAAGGAGGAAAAACCCAACACCCAACCAATTTTCCGCTGCAACCGTGCCTGCCTGTCCCGCATCGGACTTGTCAGCTACAAACGAGCCTGCAGCTGACGTGGACTTTTACCCCTCCATAAATCTTCGTCCGCGAAGCCAAGCCAAAGAAAGAATAGAGGACGCTGCATATTGATTGAGGGTTACATTTTGGCAAGGCACTCCACGGATAAATTTTACATTTCTCTTTTAAATTCCATGAGCTGTTTTAAGTCCTCATTGATTTAATTTCACATCTGAAACACTGCATCTCTATGAGTTCAGCAGAGCTGCCTAGATTTTTGTATTCTGGTTCAATGTGCAAATCTCCTTGCATTACACTAATAAACCAGATAATATGTCAGTAGATTAAACTGACATTTAAAGCTAAAATAATCACTTCTAATAATCATAAATTAAAAATAAGTTAAAATTTTTGTTCTGTTCTTGCTCATCACACCTCCACTCCACTTGCATTATTTTTCAACACCTTTTATTTGTGATTACCGTAGCACCATTTACAGAAGCTTATGTAATAACATAGCAGTTGTGTTGTACTTGGGAGCAAGCAGCTTGCTTGGAGTTAAACTATACTATCCTGACAGTTTGAATACATTATTGATAGTATATATTTAGGCTAAATAATGAGATAGGCACCATAATGTTTCATATTAAAGTCAGCAGATAACATTAGCAATACAATCTACATTTTCATATTATGGTTCACTGTTCTTGACCTGAAATATCATCTGTTTTCTTGACACGTATGCTGCTTGACCTACTTAGATTTTACTGCAATTTTTCTTTTTATTCTAAAGCAAACAGCAAAGGAGGCAATGAATTCCTGAAATGTACACAAGATGGCAATAAATTCCTAAAAACACCTTATCTATGCCCCTCCATATGGTCACTCCTCAACACTCTGCTTCAGGGAAAAGAAGTCATTGAACTATCCAGTCTTTCCTTTTAACTCAGGCCATCCTGTCCCGGTAACATTCTTGTGAGTCTGTTCTTCGTTTTATTGACATCCTTCCCATCGCAAAGCAACCAGAACTTCCTGTGCTCTCACCAATATTTTGTACAGATGTAACACAATATCCCTGCTAAATGCCTTGACCAATGAAAGCAAATATGTGAAACACCTTATTCACCACCCTGTCTATAAGTGATGGATCTAATTCTGGGGAATAATACTGTGGAAATAACCTATTTCAGTGAGGGAACATCATGGCGTTGAGGCAAAGACATCAAATGAAAAATATTAAATGGTGTCAGAATACGGGATAACTGGGGAAGGGATAACTTGATAACTTCAGTGAGATAAATAAGGATTTGATATTTTAAAAATGGGCCCAAAAACATCATAAACAGGAAAGGGAAAAGAGTGAATAGAGAATAGAAAATTTTCCATAAAGGTAAAAATAATATAGTCCAAAATTAGAGCTCCAATTCAGCACATGTTACAAAGATTAAAATAGGACTTCATAAAGGGAGGAAAATGTCAAACATAATAGATGAGAGAACTAGTGCCAAAGGAGATCTTAAATAGAAATAGAGCAGACTATGAAAGTTGATCAATGGCTAAAATAAAAGGGAATCCAAAATTCTTTCATAAATGTACAAATAGTAAATTGGAAATCAAGGGCGTGTGAGAACCACTGGAGGTGATAAAGGATATATTTTTGTGCAGCAGAAAATAAATCCATATTCTGCATCTGACTAAACTGCAATGGATGATGTCATTGTCACAACAGTAAAACTGTTGGTAAAAGTTACATTGGATAGAATGGCCAAAGATAAAGAAGAGATGGTCAAAATGAGGACAGTTCTCAAAAGTAGAAAACTCTCCTGTCCAGATGATTCATCCACAGTTACAAATGAATGGAAAGTTGGAAATTGTAGAAGTCTGACCAGAGTTGTCTAATTATTTTTCCTTTGCATTTGAGCTACCAGTGAAATAAAGCCTGCAAATATATCTCCGTTTTAGTAAAACATTTAAGTAAAACCATCAGACTCCTCAACAACAAACTCAATCAGGGACTAATTTAAGGACTCTTACTTGTGCACTTTATTGAGTTTCTTTGGCCCTTTCTGTATTGCAAAGTCCGTTTGTTTACATTCGTTATCTGTTTACAGTTCTTTTAATTGTTTACATGTTCATGCTGTATACAGGTTATTTTTTTCTCTACCAATTAGAGGTAATTTATCTGTGCCCACAGGAAAAAGGAATCTCAGGGTTGTATGTGATGTTATGTATGTATTCTGACAATAAATCTGAAATCTGATCTGAAATCTAAGAGGCATAGAACTCCACAACTTCATATTTACCTAGTGATTATAACAAAAAAAAAGTTAATTGAAAATAATCCATGATGAATATATTTGGCACTTAGTCAATGTATAAGCTAATAAATGAAAATCAGTATGGTTCTGTTTCATTAAGTTGACAGAGATTGTTCACCATGCAACGGAAAAGTTTGCTGAAAATTATGCTTTCATGTTACGCCGGGAATGGCCAAACTGTGGCTCGCGAGCCACTTGCGGCTTTTTGACTTATAATGTGTGGCTTACAGAAATATGTTGGCTGAGGCAGGAATCGTACATCCGGTGGTCAGAATGGTAGTTTTAGGGTGCATGGCTTGTAATGGAAAATATTTAGAATGCATACCATATAGAAGGCGACTGCCCACCAGAGCTCCAGAGGCCTCGAACGTGGACTCTCGCCCAGGCCCCAGCCACCCTCCCATTCAAGCTCCTGACACAACGATTTCACTCTTGTTTAAGCCCTGGCTGGCCGCCCACCCATCCGAGCTCCCGAGACCCCAACTGTGGATTTACCACCTGGTTGCAGCCACCTGCCCACTCATCTGAGCTCCTGATGCCCTGAACGTGGACTTATCACCTAGTTCTGGCTGCCCACCCACACATCCGAGCTCCCGGCACCCCAAATGACGCAAGTACTTACTGCGGTCATAAGTAATAGTCAACCCCTAAATATTACCCTAAATATTGTAATAGTCTACAATATTTGACTATTACACAAGTATTTAGATTATTTTTCTCATCTAATCTTTTAGATTATTGAAACTAATACAAATTAGCCATTTAAAAATGACATACATGAATAAATATTATTATGGATATGTATTTCTTAATATTTGTACAAAAGTAACAAAATGTACATGTAAGAGTAAAAACGTGTATGCAATATTTTTTACATGTCTTGTGGCTCTCCAACATCTGAAGTTCATCCTATGTGGCTCTTACATTAAGTAAGTTTGGCCACCTCCGTGTTATGCGTATTATCTATGCATACAGCACAGGAACAGGCCCTTTGGTCCACAATGTTTGCATTAAGCAAAATGCCAAATTAAACTAAATCTCTCTGCCTGCAATGATCCATGTCCTCTCCATTACCTGCATATTCATGTGTCTATCAGAAGCCTCTTCAATGCTACTATTATATGTTTCCACCATTATCCCCTGGTCATCAGTCCCAGGCACCTATCACCGCTGTGTAAAAAAAAAACTTGCCCACCTTTACCTACGTGCCTTAAATATATATCCACTAGTATTTGACATTTTTTTAATCCTGGAAAAAAATTGTGGTAGTTTACCTTATCACTATTTCTTATAACTTTATAAACTTCTATCAGCTCTTCACTCACCTAAGATGCACAGAGAAAATAACTCACATTTGTCCAACCTCTCCCCATATCCTCTAACCCTGACATTCTCCTGCACTTTTACCAAGGCTTTCACATCCTTTCTGTAATGACTTGACCACCATTGCACAGGCAAAAGGAAATTGAAAAAGGTGCAAACCAGGTTCATCCTGACCTCCGGTGCTATCTAAATGATGTTCACATGTTTTCCTTGTGACCACGTTGAGAATTTTGTTGCTTCTGGTGTACAGGTGATAGAAACTGGGGAGGGTTGATAGTAATGAGTGGAAAATAAAATGGGATTAGAGTAATGATTGGCACAAACCTTTATGACTCTATAGTTCATAGAATCAGAATTATATTAAGAACTCGACTCTATGGAGCGATTTTTACATCGCAATATGTCTTAGAGCCTTTAAAAAAGGACAGTGGTTGGTACAAGATGAATGGCAGCAGGCAGATAGCTGTGAATAAGAAGGATTGATCAGAAATTAATTAACCTTACAGTAAATTGAATTGTGCAGTATGCAAAGGTTTTAAAAGGAGTTCAGGAACCAGATAATGGACATTTCACCATACGCATAATTAAGGGTAGGCGGCGGCGGCCCCGATCCGGGCAGGAGTAAGGGGGAGACGGCGGCCCCGGCCTCGGTCGAGTGAGGCAGGCGGAGGCCCCGGTCCGGGCAGAGAGTTGGAGGCGGCGGCCCCAGTCCGGGCACAGGGAGAGCTGCGGCGGCCTCGGCCCCGGTCCGGGCAGTATGGACCGACCTAGGAGGGGAGGCAGACCCCTCCAGCCCGGGTAAGAAACCTGCATAGGAGAAGGCCACTCCGATATAAAACCTACGACCCAAGGACCTCGCTGCCACGTCCCAGCTCACTTGGCCACGGCACACGAACCATGGGTGTAAAGGGTGGGGCCAGTACTGCGCGCACTGCACTCCACCTAAAAGCTCCTTTGCGCAGGCCCGAGGACAGGTCCACGTCCTCCCCCTCCACGTCCTCCCCCTCCACGTCCTCCCCCTCAAAAGATGCTCACAAACTCAAGCTATCATGCTGGAACATCAGAACCATGCTAGACAAGGCTGACAGCCACTGACCTGAACGTCGGTCTGCCCTCATTGCACATGAACTCCTCAGACTTGACATCGACATAGCCGCTCTCAGTGAAGTCCGCCTGGCAGATGTAGGCAGGCTCCAAGAACGCAGCGCGGGCTACACACTCTACTGGTCTGGCAAGCCTTCGGATGAACGACGCCTATCTGGTGTAGGCTTCATGGTCAAGAACTTCATTGCCTCCAAACTCGAAAACCTTCCGACAGGCCACTTGGACCGAATCATGTCCATGCGACTCCACCTTCAAAACAAGCGTTGCATCACCCTCATCAGTGTCTATGCTCCAACCCTCCAGGCGGAACCAGCAGAAAAGGACAAGTTCTACACTGACCTGCGCAACCTCATCCAACGCACCCCTACAGCCGACAAGGTTGTCATCCTTGGCGACTTCAACGCTCGCGTCAGCAAAGACTCAGAAACCTGGCCAGGAATCCTGGGCAAGCATGGCGTCGGCAAGAGCAACGAAAATGGGCGCCTCCTGTTGGAGCTCTGCGCAGAACAGCGGCTTGTCATTACAAACACTCTTTTTCAGCAGAGGGATAGCCTTAAGACTACCTGGATGCATCCCCGATCCAAACACTGGCACCTCCTGGACTACATCCTGGTGCGAGAAAGTGACAAACGAGATGTGCTCCACACCAGGGTTATGCCCAGCGCGGAATGCCACACTGACCACCGGCTGGTTCGCTGCAAGCTCAACCTTCACTTCAAGCCAAAGCCCAGGAACAGTAAAGCCCCCAGAAAGAGGTTCAATGTTGGAAACCTGCAGTCAGACGAAACGAGAGGAAACTTCCAGGCAAACCTCAAAGCAAAGCTCGACGATGCAACCCGCCTCACGGACCCGTCCCCTGAAACCCTCTGGGATCAGTTGAAGACTACCATACTGCAATCCACTGAAGAGGTACTGGCTTCTCCTCCAGGAAAAACAAGGACTGGTTCGACGAAAACAGCCAGGAAATCCAGGAGCTGCTGGCAAAGAAGCGAGCTGCCCACCAGGCTCACCTTACAAAGCCGTCTTGTCCAGAGAAGAAACAAGCCTTGCGTCGCGCATGCAGCCATCTTCAGCGCAAACTCCAGGAGATCCAAAATGAGTGGTGGACTAGCCTCGCCAAACGAACCCAGCTCAGCGCGGACATTGGTGACCAGGGGTTTCTACGAGGCTCTAAAGGCTGTGTACGGCCCCTCACCCCAAGTCCAAAGCCCACTGCGCAGCTCAGACAGCAAAGTCCTCCTCAGCGACAAGATCTCCATCCTCAACCGATGGTCAGAACACTTCCAATCTCTTTTCAGTGCCAACCGCTCAGTCCAAGATTCTGCCCTGCTCCAGCTTCCTCAACAGCCCCTAAGGCTAGAGCTGGATGAGGTCCTCACCCAGGATGAGACATATAAGGCAATCGAACAACTGAAAAGTGGCAAAGCAGCAGGTATGGATGAAATCCCCCCAGAGGTCTGGAAGGCTGGCGGCAAAACTCTGCATGCCAAACTGCATGAGTTTTTCAAGCTTTGTTGGGACCAAGGAAAACTACCTCAGGACCTTCGTGATGCCACCATCATCACCCTGTACAAAAACAAAGGCGAGAAATCAGACTGCTCAAACTACAGGGGAATCACGCTGCTCTCCATTGCAGGCAAAATCTTCACTAGGATTCTCCTAAATAGAATAATACCTAGTGTCGCCAAGAATATTCTCCCAGAATCACAGTGCAGCTTTCGCGCAAACAGAGGAACTACTGATATGGTCTTTGCCCTCAGACAGCTCCAAGAAAAGTGCAGAGAACAAAACAAAGGACTCTACATCACCTTTGTTGACCTCACCAAAGCCTTCGACACCGTGAGCAGGAAATGGCTTTGGCAAATACTAGAGCGCATCGGATGTCCCCCAAAGTTCCTCAACATGATTATCCAACTGCACGAAAACCAACAAGGTCGGGTCAGATACAGCAATGAGCTCTCTGAACCCTCCTCCATTAACAATGGCGTGAAGCAAGGCTGTGTTCTCGCACCAACCCTCTTTTCAATCTTCTTCAGCATGATGCTGAACCAAGCCATGAAAGACCTCAACAATGAAGACGCTGTTTACATACGGTACCGCACGGATGGCAGTCTCTTCAATCTGAGGCGCCTGCAAGCTCACACCAAGACACAAGAGAAACTTGTCCATGAACTACTCTTTGCAGACGATGCCGCTTTAGTTGCCCATTCAGAGCCAGCTCTTCAGCGCTTGACGTCCTGCTTTGCGGAAACTGCCAAAATGTTTGGCCTGGAAGTCAGCCTGAAGAAAACTGAGGTCCTCCATCAGCCAGCTCCCCAACATGACTACCAGCCCCCCCACATCTCCATCGGGCACACAAAACTCAAAACGGTCAACCAGTTTACCTATCTCGGCTGCACCATTTCATCAGATGCAAGGATCGACAATGAGATAGACAATAGACTCGCCAAGGCAAATAGCGCCTTTGGAAGACTACACAAAAGAGTCTGGAAAAACAACCAACTGAAAAACCTCACAAAGATGAGCGTATACAGATCCGTTGTCATACCCACACTCCTGTTCGGCTCCGAATCATGGGTCCTCTACCGGCATCACCTACGGCTCCTAGAACGCTTCCACCAGCGTTGTCTCCGCTCCATTCTCAACATCCATTGGAGCGCTTTCATCCCTAACGTCGAAGTACTCGAGATGGCAGAGGTCGACAGCATCGAGTCCACGCTGCTGAAGATCCAGCTGCGCTAGGTGGGTCACATCTCCAGAATGGAGGAACATCGCTTTCCCAAGATCGTGTTATATGGTGAGCTCTCCACTGGCCACGTGACAGAGGTGCACCAAAGAAAAGGTACAAGGACTGCCTAAAGAAATCTCTTGGTGCCTGCCACATTGACAACCGCCAGTGGGCTGATATCGCCTCAAACCGTGCATCTTGGCGCCTCAGAGTTTGGCGGGCAGCAACCTCCTTTGAAGAAGACCGCAGAGCCCACCTCACTGACAAAAGGCAAAGGAGGAAAAACCCAACACCCAACCCCAACCAACCAATTTTCCCCTCCAGCCGCTGCAACCGTGTCTGCCTGTCCCGCATCGGACTTGTCAGCCACAAACGAGCCTGCAGCTGACGTGGACTTTTACCCCCTCCATAAATCTTCGTCCGCGAAGCCAAGCCAAAGAAAGAAAGAAAGAAGTATTTTGCCGTGCTGCTTGACTCCTGGGTATTATTTGATCTGTAATAATCCTATGGTATAATATACTTAATATTCAGGGGGATAGCTAATGTCAATGGCACCAAACATTAATCTATTTGTCACAATCGGGGTGAATTATTGGTTCTGGAATACATTAACCAAAATATGGTGGAATATCTAGCCTAGGGGTAATCATGATTTTCAATAATCAAGCTGTCTTCTTTGGTTTGGCTTCGCGGACGAAGATTTATGGAGGGGTAATGTCCACGTCAGCTGCAGGCTCGTTGGTGGCTGACAAGTCCAATGCAGGACAGGCAGACACGGTTGCAGCGGTTGCAGGGGAAAATTGGTTGGTTGGGGTTGGGTGTTGGGTTTTTCCTCCTTTGTCTTTTGTCAGTGAGGTGGGCTCTGCGGTCTTCTTCAAAGGAGGTTGCTGCCCGCCGAACTGTGAGGCGCCAAGATGCACGGTTGGAGACGATATCAGCCCACTGGCGGTGGTCAACGTGGCAGGCACCAAGCTGTACTGATGAGAAAAATGAGAAAAATGACTAAATCATAAAAAGATTAATGGGACAAGTTGTACCACAAATATTTCTGAAAGGATGATTATGATTGGAAAAATAGTGGCTGTTTTGGATGAACAGCAATCTTGACTTCTTCCCAAATTCAGAAAAATCATATAAAGTGAGAGAATGGGAGTTTATTCCATGGGGAAATAGAAAATTCCAAGTAACGTGAGTACTCAGTTAAGGAGGATAAGCTGAGCCATGATAAACAGAGAACTTACTTTGAAACCAGATCTATTTTTTGTAATTACATTCCAAGCAGTAACTTGATCTATTATTGGCTTTTGAGATAGCCATGATGGCTTGCGTTAGCAGCTGCAGAACACAGAAACACTTTTGCAGAGAGGTGAATGAGGTGGAAACATCTTATCAGATAACAGTACAGACGACATTCACTACAATCCTCCTGTTCGGGAACTTACAACAAATCCCAGGACACCATCTGGGAGTCACTTTCCATGGGTTCACCCAGCAGAAGGCTGCTCTGACGTCAGCAGCACTGACTATGAGTGCAGAGGAATGCATGAAGTAGTTTAGGTGGATGCCACTGCCTCACTGGATCCTTGTTTTGAATGAGCATATGGCACATTAATCTCATTAAGGAGTTTTGCATTATTGTATAATTATGTGAAAATAACATCTTAACAATGTCACTTTACATGAAACATTTATGAATAATACATTGTTTTTTCTTTACTTTTCCTATTACATAGTCTCAAGTGGAATCAAACTACTGGCATTCTCTGGTGTAAAAACACAAAAGCGCTGAAGGAAAACAGCAAGTCTCGCAGGTACCTTGAAAGAGGCCTAAGGCTTGTAATATTGGTTATATACCTTTATCTCTTATCAACACTGCAAGACTGGCTGAGTCCTCCAGCAATTCTGTGTTTTAATACAATCACAGCATCTGCAGACTTTCGTGTTTCACTGCATTTTCTGGTGATCGATCCGAGCAAAGTTCATGTCTGAAGAAAAGAGATGTGCGTGGACTGTGAACATCACATAAGTGCATCACAAATCTATTCCTGACCTTAGAAATAACAGGGCATGTGCATTTCCAGTGGGGTGGACATTTCCAAATTTCCAAAAAGGAGGACATGGTCATAGGTTAATATATAGTGTGTTTCAAAAAAAAACCTATATTTTTAAAATAAAATTGAAACTGTATTCCAAAAACAACGAATGCATATATAAAAAAAAACCTATGACCATGTCCTCCTTTTGGAATGGCCACCCTAATTTCCAGCAAGAGATTGTTAAAAGCAGCAACTCTGGCTGATTTTTCCATTCAACAGCCTACAAGCAATTATTGTCATCCAAACCAAAATAAGCTAATATAATCCAGAATGCTGATTCAACCCATGGCCTTCCTGAACAACAGAACAATACTTTATTATAATCATTCATAACAGTTTTCCTTAAATATCCCGGCAGAATTAATTACATTGAAAACAATCTGAGGTTAAGAGTACTGTAAAATTAAATTTCATTTAGTGGTTAATAATACCGGATGGAGGCCCATTTAAAATAATATTTGAGTGGCCATTTCCATTGTAGCAATACAGGAAGTTGAATTCAATTACTACAGTATTCTCCTTACTATTTCAAATTTAACCCTTGTTCATCTGCGTCTGTGTCCACCTGGAAAATTGGCAACATTGTTGCCCTGAATCTAAAGGTTGTGGTTTCTTATTCAATGAAAGTGAAAAAAATGGTTTTGTGGGGATGTGGCTTCAATGCTGACACCATTTGGCAAGGTTACCAAGGTGAGGATGTGGCAACATGGGTGAGTAGTGCACCAATGTCAGACGGGATAGCCTGGCCCCTTAACACAAAAGACAAAAGGCCTCATCATAGTATTACTTAACTACAAATCTCAGGTGAGATCACACGAGGAGTATTGTGTTTAGTTCTGGTCACCTCATTATAGTAAGGATGTGGAAGCTATGAAGAGGGAACAGAGAAGATTTACCAAGATTTTGCCTGGATTGGAAAATAATTATTATGTCAAGATTAGCAGAGCTGGGACTTCTCTCTTTGGAGCGTAGAAGGATGACTTAATAAAGGTCTACAAGAAACATAGATAGGGTGATCAGCCAGCACATGTTTCCCAGGGCAGGAATAGCAAACACCAGAGGATATATGAGGAAAATGAAAGAGGGAAGTTTTGGGGAGACATCAGGGAGCTTGGAATGCCTTGCCAGAGATGGTGGTGGAGGCTGAAACATTAAGGGCTTTAAGAGAATCTTGGATAGGCACATGGATGGAAGAAAAATAGAGAGTTATTGGTAGGGAAGGTTTAGAACTTTTTAAAAAGAATATCTGGGTTGGCACAACATTGAGGGCCAAAGGGCCTATACAGTGCTGTAGTGTTCTATGTTCTATTTTAAAGCTACTTACAGGCAGGAATGTTTGTGGAGGGAATTCTAAAGTTTATGCCCATTAGCATGTAATGGCACAGCTCTCAAATGTGAAGCCTTTGACTTCAGAAATAAGCAAGAGGCCAGAATTTGAAAATACAGCTGTTTTGGCAGATTTTAAAGTTCTGGGGAAAATTATGGACAACAAGGCCTTTGAAGAATTTGAAAGCAAGGATGAAAATTTCTAAATAGATTTTAGAAGAGGCAAGAATGATTCAATCAAGACCACCCGCAAAACTACAGGTCTCTACTAAATTCTATGGTGCTGCATAGCCCAGGTTGTGAAACTTACACATTTTTATTTGCAACTCAAATGTTTTATCAGCTAAGGTGTTGACATTCAAAAAGGAGCTGTAAAGGAAATTTGTTGGAATTCTCGCCAAAAAAACACGGTGAAGATGAAGTCAAGGGATGTCCTCAAAATTAAGTGACAGTTTTTATTATCTATGTGGGGGCATGGGGTATAGAAACAGGCATGCAAGTATAGACGACCAGGCCAAGATCAGCCATGATATTATTGAATGGAAAAGGAATCACGTGCTACTAATATTCACTTTCTCCTAGTGCCGATAGTAGCTTTTACCTTCTCCAACAATTCAAACAATGCAGTGAACAAAGAGGTGCTGCAGGGATAAAGAATGGAATGAATTTCAAGAGAACAACAGTAAGTTTCAAGGGAGAACAGGTAAACTTCAAGCAGGTAAATTTCAAGGGAACATGAGAAACAGGGCCACTGTGAGCTTAAAGGGTGCGCGAGCCTTTACAAGGTTAAATGTAGCAAGCAAAATGGAACCTGGTAGGTTTAAAAGGGGCATAGGAATCAAGGTGTGGTGTGTCAAAGGGAGCATGGGAATCAGTACCCAGGGCAAGATGTTAAACAAATGGGGTCTCCAAATAACTGTATAGTGAATTAATGGAGTTTGACCACATTGTGGGTCGATCTAAAAATTTGTGATTTGCATTCAACTTTGAAAGCTATTTTCTCTCAAGCCCTCATAAATGATTTTCACATCGTATAATTTAGACCACTTGTATCAACGTAAAATTTTATGTCTTGCCAAGAAGTACATGAGGACCTAAAACTACAAGTTCTTTAGCCAATATTGTGACAAATTGATGTATGTGAAGAACACAAGGATATCATCTCCATCACTTTCCAAACATGGATAAACCAGCCTCATTTCCACTCCAGTTGATCTTAAATGTTAAAGCCAGTTTTGAACTGATATGAATAATAATCAGGAACAAGGCTGAGCTCTGAGGATTTTTTTATTTGCTTTTTTGATTTCTAGTAAAACAGAGAAATGTAATAGTTCAGAAGAAATCCAACCCCCATTTTCATCAAATCAACCAAACTTGCTTTGGATTACAGGTCCGCTCTGGGCCTTCCTCACTTTGTACCTTTGCTCAGATTACACTGAGGTATATGACAATAAATTGCTCCTTGAACAACAGCCTACATCATACAAACTTTAATGTTTCAGTCCACCTACAAACAGTTTATCTGAAGAAACTTATCAGCTTGATTTTAAAATATCTCATAATCATTTAGATTTATTTTCTTTGCATGCTAATCTGCAGTCAATTTCAAAAGAGATTAAAACAAATGAAAATAATTCACCAAGAAAACCCAATTGATAATTGATATTTCAGAGGACAGGTATCTGGTGCCATCTAATGGCCGATATAGGGAATAACTATTTCATTTCCTGAAGAGGCATAAATTTATTCAGAGAGACACAGGAGATTGCAGATGCTGGAATTCTGAGCAAAATAATGAACTGCTGGAAGAACTCAGCAGATCAAGCAGCGTCTGTGTAG
Organism: Narcine bancroftii; assembly: GCF_036971445.1. NCBI lineage: Eukaryota > Metazoa > Chordata > Chondrichthyes > Torpediniformes > Narcinidae > Narcine > Narcine bancroftii. The sequence goes on along the minus strand of NC_091473.1, from coordinate 90,819,579 downwards.
GAAAATGATCAGTCAATGTTTCAGGTCTAAACCTTTCATCTAGACAAATGTATTTTGAAATGTGACCCAGTTTATCAGCCTCCAGCAGCTGTCTTTACCTTTATCCTTCCCTACTGTCATCAGTTTACATCTGTCATTTTTCTCCACACTTCTTCCATCTATCATCCACTTTCCCTTTCTTCAGATCCCCATCCTCAACCCCCCCCCCCCCCCCCCACCGGCTCCATCTGTCAATCATCCCTTGGTCCACTTAACCTGTTTATATTGGTTATCCTACCTCTCTACGTTCAATTCTGAATGCAGTCTCTACCCAAAATATCAACAATTCCTTTTCCCCCAGATGCTGCTTGACCACCCCCCCCCCACCCCCCACCTTCCAACAGATTGTTCTTTGCAGCAGATTCTGACATATGTGGTCTCTTGCCTCTAAAGTCATAAGTGTGTCAGGCTGATGGAATGTGGTAAATTTGTTTAGAAATGTACACCCACCCAAAACAATAAAGGGAGGCTTGCAGTATACACAATATAAAAAAAAACCTTGGAAACTATAAACGATATAAAGAAAAAAAGACCACAAATGAAGAGCAAAAATCATTATGTCGAGATTCAAACAGCTCTTTTATATCTTGCCCTCAATATAGAGTTTCAAAGAATCTGATATTTTGATAATTGACCATAACAATATTGTAACTGTGGTGGAAAATTATTTTTCTTTAATTGAGAAATATTTTATCAGTGAGTGATCCAAACACAGTATTTGTTTAGCAGCTAAAATTTATAGATGAGATGCTCATAAGTTCAATCAAGGGGAATGCAATAAAAACAAACACAAATTATCAAGTCAACTTGCAATTTTTACTATCAACCTCATTTAGTAAGTGGAAGAGCCCATAAACCAATCCCACCTTGATTGTTCTGGTTATGTCTGATCACTGAATTCTTCAAGATCCTCTGTCAAGCAAAATCAAATTGCTTGTTGAATACAAACATTTCTGTTTCATTTCAATTATTTTTTTGTAATTGTATCACAAATGTATAACCTCTATGCCAAGAACATTCGTTTGGCTTTTGTTCTGATTCCTAAATTAGTATTTCTGGAGCTATTACATCCAGAGGTGAGAGAATTGTCTGTTGATATCATCACCTCTTTCTATGTGATAGAGAATAACATTTCTGGCTGATTTATTTGGCTACAAGTGGCAATGGCTACTGAAATAGACATACTTGCCATGATAATTACATTTGGAAAGTACTACATTAGCTATAAAGCAATTTGTAGAACCCTGAGCTGATAAGTAGCAGTAAAGAAATGCAAAGTTTTTTTCAATCTCGTACTTTATGACAAAATTATCAAAGGAGAGTCATGAAATCAGCAGTAAAATTAGCCAGTGGTCACGTGAATAAACCAAGCACTGCTTGTCCTTTGGTTTATCACTGGAGAATTGTCAAAATTCCATGGGCTCAACCAAATTACACATCTTTAACGTTGAATATGTGTTGTTCAAGTAAATTGATTCACAAATCTCTTGGATGAATTATCAATGTTCTTTTTAACATTGCAACGCGATGTGAAAATTCTATACCTTTGTATTCAAAGGAAGACACTGTTGAAGAAATAATAAACAATGTCATTAAATTTTGAGAGCAAATAATGCAATGGGTCCAGCAGTTTTTCCATAAATTTCACACATAGTGCTGAAATTGTATAGTTTGAAAGCTTCATCAGATTCATAGACATGTTTCTGAAAAGTACTAAAATCTGTGCAGACTTGCACTGGTTTCCATAAAAGGGTTAATCATGTTCCATGCACCACAAGAGGATGTTAAGTTATTTTTCATTTCCTATCTACAACAATCTTTGGGATTTGCTTTCCAACGACACATCCAGGGAATGACTGTGCAGTTCAGAAAGAGATTGTTATCATAAGAGTTTGAAAGCTGGTTTGAAGCACAAACCTGGTCAGACAGTTCAAGCCTTAGATTTCAATTTTATCTCTGAGACCATTTTTAGCCAGCAAGTTTTAGATTTTGCTAGAAACTCAGGAGATCAGTCACAAAGTTGTAACACACTTAGCAAGCCTCATTTTAACATAATCTGTGTTTACCCATTGAATTGGATAATCTGCCAGTAAGATCACTAATTCCAAGGCTCATCTTATGGAATATCAATGAAAGGACTTTTAAAACCAGCAAATGGCCAGCAAAAGCACATTTGCATTTCCTTGTGACTTGGTTCTGTTACAATAATCTAGAAGAAGGATTTTCTATTAAAGATTTCAATATTTATGGAAATGTGAAGGTTCATGAGAGCGAGATCATGCATCACCTAATTTGACAGTTTTTTCTCCCACTTTATCAGACTCCTGAACAAAGGTCACATTTAGTAAAATAATGCTGCCTTTACTCTTATTAATAATCTCGCTCGTTATCTCTGGGTTCTGTCCTGTGGTTATGGAGCAGTATTGTACCAAAACAACCCTTCTCATTGTACTTTGGTGCACATGATAATAAACATGAACTTGAGGGTGAGAAGGTGAACCCTGTTTATAATGCAGTGCAGGAAGGTTGTGTTCTCTAGGCCTGAGGTTTTCCTGGGGCCATGAATTCCAGAGTGTCAACACAAAGAGTATGTATGATCTCATTCACAAGGGTACATGTCACTCTTTACTTTTCCCGTCTCTCTCCCTAGTCAAGTTTTTTGTCATTTTATTGTGCAAGTACAACCCGACAAAACAGCGTTCTCCAGTCCTCAGTGCAAAACATGCAGACACACAACCAGACATAACACACATAGAGACAAATAATACATATGCAAGACAAATATTTAATCTATACAAACAAACAAATAAATAAATAAATAGATAAATAGATAGATTTTCTTTTGTATATATGAGTCTCGGATGGTTAGTTCCTTTAGTCATTCAACATTCTCATTGCCCAAGGGAAGAAGCTGTTCCTCAGCCTGGTGGTGCTGTCTCTGATACTCCTGTATCTCTTCCCTGACAGGAGCAGCTGAAAGATGCTGTGTACAGGATGGAAGAGGTCCTTAATGATTTTGTACGCCGTCTTCAGACAATGATCCCAGTAGATCACATCGATGAGGGGGAAGGAGACTCCCGTGATTCTCTCTGCCACTCTTATAGTCTTGTGGCTTGATCTCCAATCCATTTCTCTGCAGCAACTATATCATGCTGTGATGTAGCCACCCAGGACACTCTCAATAGAGCTCTTATAAAAGGTTGACATAATGCTGATTGGTAGCCTTGCCTGCTTCAGTGTTCTCAGGAAGTGAAGTGGCTGATCCGCATTCCTGACAAGTGAGGAGATATTGAGTGTCCACTATAGATCACTAGTTAAGTGAACTCCAAGGAATTTGGTGCTGTCCACTCCCTCTTCTACAGAGTTGTTTAAGTGTTGTGGAGGGTGGTTGTTCCTGGTCCATCTCAAGTCCACAAACATCTCCTTTGTCTCGTCCACATTGAGACTTGGGTTGTTGCTCTTGCACCGGGTCACAAAATTTTCCACCTCTTCTCTGTGGTGCAACTCATCGTTGATGAGGCCAACAACAATTGTGTCATCTGCAAACTTGATGACCCTGTTGGAGCTGGATCTAGTGATGCAGTCACGGGTCAGTAGCATGAACAGGAACAGACTGAGCACATAGCCCTGAAGTGCACCAGTGTTCAGAGTGATGGTGCTTGATGATCTGCTACCGACCATCATCGGGGGGACACGGAGCTTTCTTTTGCATTAGCGTGCTCTTCTCATCAAACCTCAAGATGTTCAGTCTGTCTAGAAGGGAGACATCCAGCTGTGCATACGCATGCTTTATCTTCTGAATTCCATGGGAGAGTTCAACCTGGCTGATCTTAGTGTCATCCCATCCCTTGTCCTGAAGGCAACATCATGAACTCTAAGAAAGGCCCAGACCTCTGCGTCCAACCATGGTTTCTGGTTAGCCCTGGTTGTGAAGCATTTGATCTCAGTGACCTCCTCAATGGACTTGCTGATGAAGACAGTCACTGACCTTGTGCACTCCTCTACATTTACATGACTGCTGTAGGTGGTCACCTCCCTGAAACAGCTCCTCATAGTGCTATGGCCACCCCCACCCACCGCCCTTCCCTCCCGCCACACTGGCTATGTCATGATCTCCCTGTGAACCAACCTAGTTTGCTTTGCCAGCCATCCTCACGCCAGGGTTAGCACGATGGATACGTGATCCGAGTAGCCAAGGTGGGATGAAATGCAACCTTGTACGCACAAGGGACATTGGTGTAAACCCAATCCAGGGTGTTCTCTCCTCTGGTGGTAAAATTCACATGCTGTTGAAACCGTTGTAAGACCATTTTCAGGTTGGCGTGATTGAAGTTACCAGCAACATCAGGGTGGGAAGTCTGGGCTTCACAGATGGGACCATAAAACTCCTTCATGGCTTCACCCTCATTAGCTGAAGGCAGAACACTGACTGCAGAAATTAGCATGGCCATGAATTCCCTGGGCATGTAGAAGGGTTTGCATTTCACCAGAAGGTACTCCATCTCTGCTGAGCAGAAGGTATTCACAATAGAAACATTCGTGCTCCAGTTCTCGTTGATGTAAATGTGCCTTCCCTCTCCTTGCCATAAGCAGCAGTGTCTCTATCTGTCCTAAAGGAGATAAGGCCATCCAGCTGTGTCGTTGAGTCTGGATTGGTGTCCTGGAGGCACGTGTCTGTAATCCAATGGGATAGCTAGGTTTTGATGTGAGGGGGAACAAGAGCATGTAAAAAAGGCACCGCAACCACAACTGTGCCTGCGCGCATACAGGTTTTGCAACCAGTGCACAAACTTCCATGCCCTCCTACCCTCTCCACCCCCTCTTCCACCTCCCCACCACCACCCACCTCTCCTCTCTCTCCTCTCCCCTTCCCTCCCTCCTCTCCCTCTCCCTCCCTCTCTCTTCCCCTCTCTCACCCCTCTTTCCACTTTTCTCCCCTTCTCTCTCCTCCCCATCTCTCTCTCCCCTTCAATCATCCCTCTCTCTCCCCCTCCTATCCACCCCCCCTCTCCCCGCCTGATCCCTCCTTCTCTCCCCCCACTCTCCTGGAATTAAACCCCATCCACGATAGAGGGTCCCTTTTAAATCAGCAGGCTCGTGGTTCTGTTCAGCGACATCATAGTTTCATCATGGAGTAGCGCCCAAAATGCATACACCCTAAAAAGTAGCCAAAACCTACAACTCACAAGCGCTCAGACTTTCCTGTGACCAATCTTCAAAACTAATCCAATTGTACGTGGAAATTGCCCAACAGACAATTTCCTTTGCAATTTTTTTTTAAACAGGAGGGGTGCTATTTCAGTGCTTTTCATAGGCGCTATTTTGTCTGGATATGCCACTGGCATGGGAAGTCCCGGCATCGTCTCACATTGAAAGAAGCAATCTTTCTGCGGAATTGTTTGGGATGATTCCTTGAAGTCTAATTGTATGGTACCAAGATAACAAACATTCTCTGCCTACTACCACACATGTACACTGGACTCCGCAGATGCTGTGGTCTCACATCACAGATCAAAAATATGTGGTGTGGGGTTCGGGAGCGCTGCTGGGCTGAAAGGCTGGGGGGAGCGGTCCCTCACCTTGTTCTCCTCCTCGTTACACCACTGCTGTAATCACCACAGCACAGCAGCCATGCAGTTCTCTCTGGTTCAGATCCAGCCTCAGGTAATCCATTTTCTTCTTCAGCGATCTTACATCTGAGAGTAAGATTGTTGGGACCGTGGGTCTGAAGGGATTAACTCTCAGTCTAACCCTGATGCCGGACCATTTTCCACATTTCTGCTTTCTTCATCAGCACTTCCGATGGCCTCCCATGCATCTCCCGCAACCTGCTCCATGGTTTGCAGCAGTCTGTGTTCCTTGCTTAAAACCGCTGAGAATCTTACCGATACAATTCACTAATTTGAAAATCCAGTTTGTATTTTGTATTTTGACAAGTGTTTCCCAATCATAGACATAACAGGTTGGATATTTCACTATTGTGAGGAGATGAAGTGCCCACTGCAAACTCGTGCACTGCTGTCTTTCCTTCTGGAACATGTAACAATCCTTCACTTGTTTTCTGTCTGGAACAATTCCCATCCATCCAATACTGCAAAACAGCATGCATTATCCCACCTTTGTTTTCACCAGGGTCAGCGGCAGAACAAGGATTAGAGGAGGTATTAGTGCGACTGGGGTGGGAACAATGCAACACTCGTAAACTCACTCAGCTGGGGTGGGGGTGGATGCTGGTAACTACCTGCCGATAAACATTATAGTTCTCCGTCCCTCCAATGTAGCAGATGAAAGTGTTGCTTTTATTGCTGGCAGAGTCACTAATATGTGTCAAGCTTGGCATTAGTGACATTTGACGCACGAGAGATGACTTGGAGCGAGAGTTAGAAGCTTTGGTGAAAAGAATGGAAGCAAAAGGAGATCAGATTTCTAAAGTTCTAAAGTCCGCAAACATCAAGCATCACTTAAAAAATTCCAGTAAACATCAAGGTAAAAACATTCTTACTGGATCGTTACATGGATAGGAGGGGACTAGAGAGGTATGGACCGGGTGCTGGTCAGTGGGACTAAGAGGGTGGGGATTTGCTACGGCATGGACTAGTAGGGCCGAACTGGCCTGTTCTGTGCTGTAAGTGGTTATATGTTATATGGTTACTAATGATTCCAGAGGGGGGTGGGGGCGGGTCTGACGGTGAGCGATGGCCATGAGCGTATGGGGAGGCACAGCATCTCGTTTGGGGGGGGGGGGGCAATGCCCGTGGACGCCCCCCCCCCCCACACCCCAGTGCTGACCCTGCTTTTCACTCATTCACTTTTTTGTTCCCTTGGGCCAATCAGCTCATCTCTCAAGACCCAGGCTTCACCCATTCGTTTTCTCGTCATACAGGTTATTTTTTCTCAATCTACAGTGCAATAATAGCACAACACTTGAACATCTGCACTCTTCTTCCTCAGACAAAATACAGTAGTGAATAAGGGCAAGATATGGACAGAGTGACTTAATTGAACAAGATCTGTGATAATTATTTGGTCTCCAGAATTAATGGCTGGGAAAACACCAACCCAGCCAGGCATGACTACTCATGAATATTCTTCAGCAACTGTAAGCCCCTGAGGCATCTGAACTTATCAGGTTTTTAAAAAAATTTTCTTTACACTCTTGTGTACAGAAAGTTCTTAAAGAAGACATCCTGGAAGAAGATATAAGTTAAGATAGTGCATCAATCCAATGGATGCATTGAAGAGAAGTTTGCATGTGATGATGTACCGAGAACCAGAGCACAGGAAGGATCTTATCCTGGAGTCAAGTCATGAGGACCACAATGAGTGCTGCTGAGTAGGGAAGAGGTAACTACCTTAAAAGCTTGGCAATGAGAAGAAAATTACTGGTCTATGCACACACATAGTTGTGTGACATATTGGTCTTTCTGCCAGGAAGTTCACTCACCATTCTTCTGAATAGAGGAGCTCACTATTGGCCTGAGTGGAGTCATTTTGCCTACGTTCCTTAGTTTGCAGAGGAGAGTGTATATGTAGAATCTGTTGGAATTTTGCAGCTGAGTCGTCACAAGGTAAGTCCAAGATCACATTCTTTTCAGATTTAGTGCAAGTGCAATGATAGTCTTCAAACAAGATAAAATCCTTGTTCCCCTTCAATTGTCAGATGTATTTCTTATGGAGAATGGGGTAACATATCCATGAGTTTTGAAGGTGCTTCCGAAAACAAGAAAGAGATGCAATTCTACCCAATTCTATTGTTATGTTACTAGGAGATTTCCCTCGGCACAAAAGGCAACTGGATGCACTCAGTTGCAACATTCTGAACTCCTTCAAGCCTGTGGGAAAACTAACCACAAGCATCTCCCAAACATCAGTAGACATCCACCATTCTTGCTGAACTCAGTCCTACATTTATATGGAAGCAAACAATGATGAGCAAAGACAAGTAAACTTACTATGGTTACAAATGAATGAAAATATTATGGAAATATACAAAAGCAATAATGAACTTTTGCCTGTTCAAATGGTTATAACAGTGAATCTGTACAATGCAAAATGTTTTCAGAATCTTGGAAGGCAAGGAATCTGTGAGCATTCACTAGTGCTGAAGGACTACATCATAGGGATAATGTGAAAGTCATTATTTTTAATGTGAAAGTACTGGTCTATTAGCTGCTGCCTCATTGCCTGCATGGTCCTTCACAGCTTTTCCTGCTTTCTCTGAAGCCTGGGCCTCTTCCTCCTCGAATAGTAATTGTCCTTGTTTGGTTTATATTTCAGAATGGTATCCAGGATAGAGCAGATAACCATACATGAAGGAATCCCCAATTTTATTTTGCGACCCAAATTCCTCCCACTGCCCTGCAGTCGATGGAAACTCCCAATGCATATTCAACTTTCAGCTGGGTTCTCAAGGATGGACATCTGATATCACCAAAACAATAAAAGAGTCAGCATTGTTGGGACCTGTTGCTAAGGATGAAAGAAAGAGCAGGATGTTGGTGTGATGCAGTATAAATGATTGCTTCTGGAGGATTGCACACACTTCGGCAAAATTCTGAGATAATAGTCACCTATCCTTTCCTGCCAGGCACTCAGCCTTATGTTGGTGTCTTAATCACTGTAACAAATGTGGGCTGTAGTATTGGAGATCCATCATTGCTGCAAGTTTTCAGGGAAACCATAAACGTTGGTGACGCCAGAGCTGCTGTAATGGCAGCGCTGCCACTGGTGTGGACCTGCAGAGAGCAGAGACTGCCCAGTCTGACTACCATCAGCTCTGCACCAGCTTTAAATAGCCTGTTAATGGAGCCAACGGTGGTTTTATTTAATAAATTCTGCGACCGCGGGGTCTGCACCAAGGACTGGCTCAGGTCACTATAAAATGGGGTGACCACCCCCAATTTAAGAAAGAGAAGCAGAGGAGGTCACCCACAGATTGGTGATCATGGCGCAAATCTCCGAGGGTTTTGCGGCTGAAGAACACACAGGCGGTGGGCTGTTGGTGACTTGAGGTGAGAAACCCGCGTAGGCTGTGGGCTGCTGACAATTGCAGTTGAGGGATGCACAGCAGGCAGTGGACAGCTAGAGATTAGCTTGAGTCTGGCTGAAGAGGTACCAGGGATGAGAGAAGGTGCTGAAGGTTTTCCTGATCATGTCAGAAGTTCAGATCCGGAGTTCATGCTACTCATGGTTTGGATTGGACTCTGTGTGACTGCGGGGGCTGCGGCGGCTTGAGAGTGGATCTGCGGACACTTGGGGCTTCTTATTTGTTTCTCTTTCTCTGACTGTAAGAGGTGGCTCAGGCAATTTCTGCCAATGGTAAATCAGTCTGCCTTATAGCAAGTGAAAGCAAATTCCATGTCATACTGCACTGACTCCTTTACATGACAGTAAAGGAATCTTGATTTGATGCAATGGTTTTCCTCAATTAATCGAGTTTTGTCACCTACAACATAGAAATATCACAGTATAATTGGTAAATTGTTTTACATTCTAAACTCAATTTCAAAAGAAGTTATTCTTACCATAGTCAAACTGAAATTTGCTCATCTTTTGCTTAACCAACAGTGAAAATATAATCTGGACGATGGAAACATGCATTTGCTTATAAATAATTTAAGCGAGCACTGACTGAATCCTGAAATAAAGCATTCTTTATCCTTTTTGGAATCAGTTTTTAATAAGGCAGACTGCTTTTTTAAATTAACTAAATTGATATACTCTTTCACAACTTGATGATTAAAAGTAAAGAATCTGGAATATAGAGTTAGAAATGTAGCTGGGTTAGAATCCATGTGCTGAAATGGCTTTGTGAAGAATCTGAAGTGGTTTGTCCTGGAGCCACTTGCACAATGTTTTCATTCACAGACTTTAGGGATATCAACTGCAATTTCTTTTTGCACTTAAGCCATTAGTAATTTCATGAATATGATATCTCAGACAAAATTAAACTGTGTTAATTGACACCATGCCAGCATGTAAATTAGAGGCGATATCACAGACTTTAAATGTTACTGGCAGTCAGAGAAGATTGGGATGAATAGTTTTGAGAAATGGCAACTCAGGCATGAGATCAAACTCCAAGACCTGGGACTCAACACCCCACTGTGTAATTGGATAGTGGATTTCCTCACCTCTAGTCCACAATCTGCGAGGATTGGCAAGAACATCTCCTCCACAATCTCCATTAAGTACAGGACCACCACAGGACTGAGATCATAGCCCCCTATTCCAGTCATTTTACACCTATGACTGTGTGGCTTGGAACAACAATAACACCAGCTATAAATTTGCCGACGATACCATGGTAATGGCTAGTATAAATGAAGGGAATGAGTCAGCATACAGGATGGAGAATGAAAACTTGGCTGAATGGTACACGAACAATAGCCTTGCCCTCAATGTCACCAAAGCTAAGGAGCTGATTGTTGACTTCAGGGAAAGCCAGAGGTATACAATCCAGTGATCATTGGGGGATCAGTGGTGGAGAGGGTGAGCAAATTTAAATTCTTTGGAGTCACTATCTTGGAAGATCTTTCATGCACCCAACATACTAATGAGAATGTGAAGAGAGCAGACTTCCTCGGGAGTTTGCAAAGGTTTGGTATAACATCAAAAACTCTGGCAAATTTCTACAGATGTGTGATGGAAAGTGTGCTGACTGACTACATCACAGTCTGTTATGGGGACACCAATAGCCCTGAGCATAAAGCCCTGCAAAATGTAGTGGACACAATTTAGGACATCACAGGCAAAACCCTCCTCAGTATGGAGAGTATCTATGGGGAATACTGCCGTCTGATATCAGCAGTAATCATCAAGGATCCACACCACCCACCTCACACTCAGTACTTGCTGCTGCCATCAGGTTCAGGAACAGCTGCTGTCCCATCAACATCAGACTCCTCAACAACCAACTCAATCAGGGATTCATTTAAGGACTCTTACTTGTGGATTTTATTGATGTTTTTATTCTCTCCACAGTGCACAGTGTGATGGAATTGTGCTATTATTAATCTTTAGTTACTTTGAATATTTTATTTTATAAGTTTTAAACCACAATTACATTTTCAATTAATAATTAATTAATTGATATTTTTAAGTACATGTGGTATATATAACCCTAACCCCCCCATCCCTCCCTACCACCCTCCTTCCTCCTATCTACCCCAAAAAAGAAAAGAAGAGGAGATTATCAAAAATACATACACAAATTCAAGTCAACCACTGTGAAACCAAAAATTACCACCAAGATGAGTTATTGAGAGTTTAAATCTTCAGACCAACATATTTTAAATGCTTTCAAAAAGAAATTATGTTTATCACATAAATTATGTTATTTTTTCAAGAGGAATACAACATCTTAATTCAATATGCCATCTTTGCATTCCTAAATCCATATCTGATTTCCAAGTAATAATACACACTTCCTAGAAATAGCTAAAGCTAAATGTAAAAATTCAATTTGATACATAGTTAATCCTAATTTTAGACTAACAATTTTAACATCTCCCATTAAAAATGACAGATCCAACAGGACTTTTACCTTTAATATTTTATCCAAAATTATTTTAATTTGTATCCAAATTGGTCTAAATAAATTAAATTCAGTAAAACATTTTTCATCTTATTCACTAAAACTTTTGCTATAACCTCATAATCAACATTTAATAACAAAATTAGTCCATAAGATTCAGCTTTTAATAAATTTCTATCTTTCTTAGGTATAATTTCATTCCAAAGGAATCCGGTAAAGAATGGGTTTCCACTGCTTGTTTCAATATCTCAATTAATTGAGGTATTAACAAATCTTTAAATTTCTTGTAAAATTCAGATGGAAAACCATCTTCCTCTGGAGATTTACTATTTTGCAAAGAATTAAGAGCATTAATAATTTCTTTAACTGCAAATGGGGAATCTAAATCTTTGTGATCTTGGCAATTTAGCAAAGGAAGATGGACTTAAAATTAAAAAAAACTATTAATCTTTACCTCATCATTATTAGATTGAGATGTATATAAATTGGAATAAAAATCTCAAAAAGAATCATTTATAGCTTGATGTTTATAAGTAATTTTTGAATTTCTTTTAATAGCATTAAAATAGTTCTTGAAATCTGTTCCATCTTCAATTGCCAAGCAAGGACATTATGTGCTCTTTCCCCCAATTTGTAATACTTCTGCCTAGTTCTCTCAACTAATTTCTCTGTTCTGTAATTTTGTATTGAGTTGTAATATATTTTCTTATTTATTAAATCTATCTTTTTCCATTCATAGGAATCTTTCTGCAAATATTTCTCTAAAATCTTTTTCTTTTTCCAATTTATCTACTTCTTTAAGATAATCTTTCTTAATTGTAGTAGAATAACATTATTTTACCTCTTAAATAGGCTTTTAAAGCATCCCATAAAATAATATTTTTATTAACAGAATATCTAAATATTCCAGTATTTGGTTTCTTATATAGTTAATCAAAATTTCTCAATTACAAAGAATTAAACCTCCATCTATAAATTGAATTGATTTTTTTCAGAACCTTTTTCTTTCGGATTTAATTTTCTCCAAATATCAACTAAATTCAAATCCTTCATCAAAGTTAAAAAAACGTTTGCAGTTTTTGTTCTAGTTATTGATTTTTACGACTTGTCCAATAGTGGATGTAAATAACAATTAAAGTCACCACCGATTATCATGTTATCATTTGCTTCTACAAGATGAAAAAAATAATCCTAATTAAATTTTTCATCATCTACATTAGGTGTATAAATATTCATAAGCATTCAAAATTCTGAATAAATTTGACAATTTACTAAAACAAACCTCCCCGTAGAATCAATAACAGTAGATTGTAATTTAAAAGGTAACTTATTATTAATTAAAATAGCAAATCATCGTTCTATCAAGTATGATAAGCTTCTTTGAGATCTTTGTTTACTTGATCATCATTCATCTCAATCAATTCTCAGTGCTTCAACATCTGAGATCTATCTTGCAGTTATCTTGTCTCAGTTTCGATTGTTGAAAAAAATGACTTTGAATAGCATCTTGTTTATTATCAGACAGTGAATTAGCAAATTTCATCCAGAAAAGACTTTAAGAACAGCTTGGATATTGAAAACCAAACTTATATCCCATTTTCTAAAAAACAGATTTCGCAGGATTAAATTCTTTCCTTCTCTTAACAATCGACATATACAAATCTGCATTAAAATATTCTATTATTTCCAATCATTCAAGAACCTTGCTGTTTTCTAGCATTTTGGACTGCCAATGTTAATATCATTTCTTTATGTTGGTAATGTAAACACCTAATTAGGATAGAGCATGGTGTTTGCTCTGGAAATGGTTTCTATCGAGTTCCAATCCATTTGGAAAATTTTCAAGACCTAAAATTTCAGGAATCCATATTTGAAAAAACTGAACTGGATTAGGACCTTCAAAATCTTCAGGCAGTCCAACAATTTCGATGACTATGATTCTCCAATACATCAATATTCTGTAAAAGATCCTTTCGTTGAACTTCCCAGGCTGTAAAAGGATCTTGCATTTTATTAACTGCACCTTTACATTGTTCTACATCAAGGTGATAATCTTGAATATCTCCTTCAATTTTTTGAACGTTAGCTTTAACTTTATCTTCAGTTTTAGCATATTTTGCCATATCAACTTTAATAGAACTCATTTCATCTTTAAGATATTCAAATTATGTTTTGATTTAGTTCTTACAGAAAAAAATTGCTGATTTATTTGAGTAGACAATGCTTTAAATTGTTCTGAAAGCATAGAAAATTGAGCTAAGAAGTCTACAATTTGAGGTGTAGTTTGAAAAACTTCAAATTTCCCTTCTTTCATACCTTGCATAGGTTGGGGCCTGTGTCCGTGATATGTTGATTCTGCTCCCTCCAATTCTTCTAAAACTTCTTCCTCTGTTCTAGCTTATGTTAAAGTCTGTTTCACGTGTCTTCGAGCCTTTTGCTAAAGCCTTAGTCTGACCAGCAACGTTAGTAGACATGGGCTTAGCTGGCTCCGTTAATTGATACTGAGGTGCCGATTCAGTAGTGCAGGAAAGGACTAGCAGAGCAATAGAGATAGGGGACTTTAGTCAGGGATATAGACAGATGGTTCTGTGGCTGGTTACTGCAGGATGATGTCAGGATTATGGATGCCTGAAAGGGGAGGGTGATCAGCTCGAGGTCATATATTGGTTCCAACAACCATGGCAGGAAAAGAAGAGACATGGCAAAATGAAGTTAAGGAGTGAGACTGCAAGTTAAAAGACAGAACCTCTCAAGTTGTCATCTCAGGACTACTTCCTGTGCCAAGTGCTAGTAAGGCAAACAATTAGAAGATAGAACTATTAATTACTAAGACACTGGTGCAGGAGGGAGGGCTTCAGATTCTTGGCTCTCTTCCAGGAAAGGTAAAACCTATATAAAGCAGATGAGTTGCATCTGATCTAGAAGGTCACCAATATCATGGCAAGGTGGCTTGTAAGTTTCACTTAAGGGAATTAAGCTCATCTGGCAGGATGGTGGGACATAAAGTATCACTATAGCAGGTGAGCAAGCTAAGTTTAATTTCGTTTTTTATATGAGCAAATTCAGTAGACAATACAGGTAGGGGAAAATCAAGCAGCGTGGAAAGTCTGACACACTTACCTGAATGTATTTCAATAGAAGAAGTCTAATAGGCAGAGGATTAATATAAAACATGGACTAGAACATCGGACTGGGATGTTAGAGCCATAAAAAAAGCATGGTTGAGAGAGAGGCAGGATTGGCAGTCCAACAATCAGTGGCACACATATCAACAGTGATGAAGTGCTTTGAAAGGCTGGTGTTGAAGCAGATCAGCTTCTGTCTGAGTGATGACTTGGATTCGCTTCAATTCACCTATCGCAGCAACAGGTTTGTGGTGGATGCCTTCTCACTGGCTCTACACATCAGGATGCTCTTTATTGACTACAGTTCAGCATTTAACACTATCATCCACTCAAAGCTGATCAGCAAACTCCAAGTCCTGGGATTCATCACCCAACTGTGTAATCGGATCCTGGGTTTCTTCACCTCCATATAACAATCGTAAGGATGGTAAGAACATCTCCTCTACAATTTCCATCCAGTAGCAGATTAACTATCACCCTGGGCCCTAGGCTGAGCTTTAGTAAGGACCCCCTGACCTTGCACCCCTGACCCATGGCCCCCACCCTTTATTGAATAGAATAAAGTGAAATTGTTCCATTTATTAGCCTTTGGGCATGATGTCACATATTCTAAATTTATCTGCTGGTATGTGTTGGGAATACACCAGTTGGTGTTTGGTTGAAGGAAGGGAGGAAAAACTTCATTGAAATCATCCAAAATGTTACCTTACAGTATTGTTGGCATCATGGGAAGGGGGCATTTGTGGCCCATGCCCCCCCAAATGAGTTATTGTGACCCCTCACCAACCCATCTACCTGCCTTTGGCACAAAACTTTGCATGGGTGGAGGGCAGGGCACAGCCCAATGCAGTAGCCCATGGAACTCCCCAGAGCTCGCTCCAGCTCCTTGCCCCCAGCCGGCAGCTGCTCTTCAGGATGCAGATCCTCACTTCTGTGTTGAGACCAGTATGATCCCCCCCTCCCCCCCACCACCTTGCAGCTCCACTCCCAACGCTGTCGGTTGGGGTGTTACTTCAGAGTCGCAGCTGTGCCCTTGGCTTCTTAGCAGAGATGAGGTGCATTCTCACCATGGGGTTTCTGGGTATTTTTGGCAGCCATGAAACTGGCTGCTGCACTGTTTGGTGGCCTGTGATATTCGCCCCAGTCACTTTTCATTGATTGACAAGTAGCATTGGGATCAGCAGAGATTGAATTGATAGATGGGACCAAGACCCTGCTGCTGGTTGACAGGTGAACACGGTACTTCAGTGGGCCTTGATTGACAGGACTAATATGAGCCCATATTGTACCAGTGGTCGTAACTGGCCCTTTTACCCTTCCAGGCCCCGAGGCTTCAGCCTGCTTAGCCCAATGGTTAATCTGCCACTTCTTTACCCTCTGCTCTTCTCATTTTACACTTATGACTGTATGGCTCGGTACAACATCAACACAATCTACAAAATGGCTTACAATATCATGGTAGTGGGTTGTATAAAAAGGGGTGATAAGTTAGCGTACAGGAGGGAGATTGAAAACTTGGCTGAATGGTGCACCACCAACAACCTCGCACTCAATGTCACCAAAACTAAGGAGCTGATTGTTGACTTCAGGAAGGGAAAACTAGAGGTGATCATTGGGGGATCAGAAGTGGAGAGGGTGAGAAAATTTAAGTTCTTGGGAGTCACTATCTTGGAGGATCCTTCTGGACCCAACACAATAATGACATCATGAAGAAAGCACATCAGGAGTTTGCAGAGATTTGGTATGACATCAGAAATCCTGGCAAATTTCTACAAATTTGTGGTGGAAAGTATGCTGACCGGCTGCATCACGGTCTGGTTTGGGGACACCAATACCCCTGAGTGTAAAACCCTATAAAAGGTAGTGGACACAGTCCAGGATATCACAGGCAAAACCATCCCCACCATGGAGAACATCTACAGGGAACCTTGCCGTCGGAGAGCAGCAGCAATCATCGAGGATCCGTGCCACCCGGCTCATGCTCTGTTCCCACTGCTATCATCAGAAAAGAGGTATACGTGCCACAAGACTCACACCACCTGGTTCAGGACCAGCTGCTACCCCTCCACCATCAGACTCCTCAACAACAAACTCAATCAAGAACTCATTTAAGGACTCTTACTTGTGCACTTTGGTTTTTTTTTCTCTCTCTGTATTGCAGTCAGTTAGTTTACATTTCTTTATTTGTTTACATACGTTCATTGTTTACATTTTTTTTGCACTACCAATAAGTGGAAATTCTGCCTCGTCCGCAGGTAAAAGATTCTTAGGGATCATTGTGATAAATTGTATGTACTTTGACAATAAATCTGAAATCATAGATACTACAGACAAGATAGAAGTGGCAGTAAGAAAGAAGGTGTGTTTTTGATAAGGGAGATCTTCACAGCAATACTTAGTGAGGAGACTTGGGGAATCATCCATGAGCTACACAAAGGGCACTCAGAAAGATGGGGATAATTACTTTGATGGGGTTGTGTTATAGGTACCTCAGTAATCAGCAGAAATTAGAACTGCAAATACAGACAGCAGTAAGAATAAGGGACCATAATAATAGGTGACTTCCTTGCATTGACTGGACTTCACAGCAAACCTATACGGTGCGATAGGTATGATATGTATGAAGTGAAATTTATTAAATGTGTCAAAGAGAATTAAACCATATTTAGGTGGTCTAATTAGAGACAGCGCAACACTGAACCTCCTCTTGGGAAACAAGGCAGTCCAAATAACTGCACCATCAGTCGGAGAAATTTTGGGACAGTGACCATAATTCCATAAATTTTAATATAGTTATGGAGAAAGATAGGACTGGTCCACAAGGTGAAGTGCTAAACTGGGCAAAGCAAATGTTGACAACAATAGATAGGAATTTGTAAATGTTGATTGTCAGAGGTTGTTTGCAGATTAAGGGGCATTAAGCAAGTGGGAGGCTTTTAAAAGACAGAGCATGCAGAGAATTCATGTTCCTAGTTGAGTAAGGGCCATAGCTACAAGATTATAACCAAAGATATTGATGATCTGAGCAAAAATAAAAACACAAACATCAGTTATCGACAGTTGATATTAAGGGAAATTTTGAGCAATATAGAGGATGTAAGTTCAATTAAGAGGGAAATAGGGAGGCACAAGATGGCATTGGGAGATAAGGTTAATGAAAATCCTAAGAGATTTTACAAGTATATTAAAGGAAAAAGAATAATGAGGAAAAGAATAGAGTGTAGCGGCAGCTACACAGAGTGGTAAGAAGAAGACTGATACACAGCGAGTTTGTCTGCACTCCCAGTTGTTTATTTTAATTTCCCATGCTGCACCTTATAAGGCCATCCGTAAGTCCCACCTGCATGTCAGAAGTGATGTCATGATGCAGCCCTGTGCATGTGCAGATCCGACCCGACCAGCGGAAAAAACACTCCCGGCGGTGTCATCTTGACACGGCTGCTCCAGTGCCATGCCCATAGCAGCCTGCCATCATGGATGTGTGCCACCACATAACCCCCCCAGAATGGCGCTAGCATGCTGTGCCCCCCCCCCCCCGACTCCAGTATTGGTCGCTCTTTGGGGGCCTGTGCCAGTGCTTGGCTGGTGGCAGAATGACTGGCTGGCTGAGGTCGAGGTGTGCAGGCTTCAGGCGGTCAGCCATGAACAATTCTTCCTTGACCCCCAATGTTCAGTGTGTAAGCCTTATCCGTTCTGTTGAGGACACTGAAGAAGCCCTCATAGGGCCTTTGGAGAGGGGCTGGGTGGGCTCCACATCAGACAAAAACAAAATTGGCTTTCTGCAAGTTAGGGGGTATGGAAATGGGCTGGTGCCCATGGTGTGAGGGGGGGGCAGCGGCACCAGGGAGGCCAATCTATCTCTCATTTTCTGTGTCCATGTCTTTGATAGTGGGAAAGAATTCACCTGGTAGGGTTAGAGGGGCCCTGTACACCAAATCTGCCAAGGAGGCCTGCAGGTCCTCTTTGGGTGCAGTACGGATGCTTAGGAGCACCCATGGAAGATCGTCCACCCAGTTGGGTCCATTCATGCAGGCTGTGAATGCTGACTTCAAGAGATGGTGGAAGCATTCCACCAGATCATTGGACTGAGAGTTGTAGTGGTGGAGTTTTGTGCCGAGGAGTGATGCGAGCTGTGTCCATAAGCCCGAGGTGAACTGAGCACCCCTGACTGTGGTGATGTGGGCTGGTGTACCAAAGCGGGATATCCAATGAATGAGCAGCACCCAGGCACAGGATTCCGTGGACGTGTTTTGAGGGGGATGATTTCTGGCCATCTTGTGGCTTAGTCTATCACCGACAGAAGATACCAGCCTCATGGAAGATGGGAAGTGGGCTGACAATATCTACGTGGATGTGGTCGAAGCATCGGCCTGATGGTTCGAAGTGTGTATGGGAGCCTTTACATGCCTGTGGACTTTGGAGGCTTCGCAATATGT
This sequence comes from Narcine bancroftii, assembly GCF_036971445.1. NCBI lineage: Eukaryota > Metazoa > Chordata > Chondrichthyes > Torpediniformes > Narcinidae > Narcine > Narcine bancroftii. Next base: position 90,800,443 of record NC_091473.1, on the reverse strand, counting down.
GCAGGTTGGGCCCATTGGGTGACTTGCTTCTTAGAGCCGTGCCAGACAAACCGTACCACAACCATGCACACTGTTGTTTTATGGATGGATGGCTGAGGACATGAATAACATGGAACACATGACGCCTCCAGTGTTCTGGGATGTCCTGGTGTGGTGAGCCAGTGGACACATTGCACAGCAGGATGTTTCCACTGTTTGGCAGGCTGATGTCTTGGAAACGGAGGCTGGAGATGGCTGTTCTGAAAGCCTGGGTCTCCTCTTCTTTTTTTGAATATTTTATTTATTTAACATAAATAATATCAAGTAATTAACAATAATATACCATAGTAACATAATAGAATGTTAACAATATATGATGAAACTCTATATATAAAAAAACTAAAATCTAAGATCTAAAAACTAAAAGAAAAAACCCTACTACAATAGCAACTAAACCTCCTATCAACCCACCCTCCCTCCTAAATGAATCTAATCCCAAAACTAAAATATATGATATTTCATTATAAAATTATTACAAATAATTAATTTGGATTGCATCAGTTGACACTCAGAGATCTCAAAAAATATCATGAAATTATTATACCTTCAAAGAAAACGTACAACTTTGAATCTCAGCAGACCATCTGTCTAATGTTAATGAAACATCAGATTTCCATGTTACAGTGACACATTTCCTTGCTATTACTAAGACCAACTTAACAAATTTTAATTGAAAATCTGACAGCGATAATTTAGGAGTAACACTTTCAAAATTTCCTAACAAAACTAATTCAGGGTTTAAAGGAAAGTTCACTCCTGTTATCCTTTGCAAGTATTTACTAATAGTGACCCAAAAAGGGTTGACCTTTGAACAAAACCACATAGAATAAAGTTCCAATTTCTGTTCCACATCTAAAACATTGATCCGATAAATTTGATCTCCATCTACTCAATTTCTGAGGAGAAATATACAATTAGTGTAAAAAATTATAATGAAGTCATCTATATCGTACATTAATAGTATTTGTCATAACTTCTTTATTCAAATTTTGCCAGTCTTGTTGATCTATTATCGTGACAAGATCTTGTTCCCATCTTTCTTTTGAATTAAACAAGCCTACTTTAGGTGTCTGTTCTTGTAATAATATATAAGCAATTGAAATAAGTTTTTTAATCATTCCATCAACCATAATTTGTTCCAAATTTGAAGAATCTTTTAAAATTATTTCCAATCCTAATTTCTCTCTTAAATAAGCCCACAATTGAAAATAACCAAATAATGTATTATGAGGTATATCATATTTAATCATTAATTGATCAAAATACATCAATCTATTATAGCCTGGGTCTCCTTGTCATGCTTTTGAGATCACGCCAACTCAGAGTAGTCCAAACCTGGGGACAATGTCTGAATAGTCAGACAGGAGAGAGTGTCAGCAATGACGTTGATCTTGACAGAGCGGTGGTGAATGGTGGTGGTGAATTCCGAGATGTGCACCAAGTGCCGCTGTTGCCATGATAACTAGGGATTGGAGACCTTGGAGAATGCATAGGTTAAGGGCTTGTGATTGTAAAAACCGTGAAGGGCCTGCCCTCAAGTAAGTACCGAAAATGTCTGGTATCGAGGTAGGGAGCTAGGAGCTCTTCATTGAATGTGCTGTATTTTAGCTCGGGTGGGACGTAAATGGTGGCTGAAGAAGGCTAATGGTCTCCATTGACCACCAACTAACTGTTCGAGAACACCCCCTATTGCTGTGGCAGACGAGTCAACTGTAAGAGCGGTGGATACATCCATCCTGGGGTGAACCAGTAAAGTGGCATGGGCTAGGGTTCCTTTTGTGGCAGTGAAAGCCGTGTCTGCCTCCTCCATCCAGGTTAAGACTTTTTGTTTGGCAGATATCATGGCACAGAGGGGGTATGAAACATTTGCCGATGAACTCCTGGAGGCCCTTAAGGGTGTTGGGCTTGGCGAACTGCCGTATTGCTGTGACCTTCTCTGGGAATGGTGTTGCTCCATCCTTGGTTATCCTGTGGCCCAAGAATTGGATCTCCTCCAAACCAAACTGGCACTTTGCCACATTTACTGTGAGGTCGAAGTCAGCTAGGCAGGAGCAGAGTTTGCGGAGGTGGGAGGTGTGTTCCTGGTTGTTCCTGCTGGTTATGATGATGTCGTCTAAGTATATGAACATGAAGTCAAGGTCCTTGCCTACCACGTTGATCAAGCGCTGGAAGATTTGTGCTGCATTTTTGGTCCAAATGGCACGCACAAGTATTCAAAAACTCCAAAGGGGGTGATGATGATTGTTTTGCCAATGTCATCTGGGTGGATGGGGATCTGATGATAGCCCTGCGGTAAATCAACCTTGGAGAACACAGTCGCACCGTATAGGTTTGCTGTGAAGTCCTGTATGTGTGGGATTGGGTAGTGGCCGGGTGCAATGGAGTCACTGAGGTGTCGGTAGTCTCCACAGGGTCACCATGTGTAGTGGGGAGGCTCATGGGCTGTCTGACCTTCAGACTATTCCCAGCTCTTCCATCCATTCAAATTCCTCCTTGGCTGGCTGCAGCTTGTCTGGGGGGAGCCTCCTGGCTTTCGCGTGGAAGAGTGGCCCTTGCATCGGTATGTGGTGCTGCACCCTGTGCTGTGGCATTGTAGACATGAACTGGGGTCTGAGGATAGAGGGGAATTCACCCAAGATGCAGCTGTACCTGTCTGTGGGGGCGGCAACAGTGGCCACGCTTTGGTTTCAAGCACTGGCTGCTGTGACTGGATGGTATGGAACGTCTGAGCATGGACCAGACGTTTCGCTTTTAGGTACACCAGCAGGCTGTGGGCTTAGAGAAAGTCGGTGCCAAGGAGTGGTTTCTTCACAGTGGCGAGAGCGAAGTTCCACCAAAAGGTTTCCCCACCGAGGCATATTGGTACACACCACATGCCAAATGTCCTAATGGCAATATTGTTGGCTGCTCGGAGAAACGGTCCGTATGGGTGAGTTCAGGTCTCCAAAGACATTGGCGGGCTAAGCTCAATGCCAGTGTCAATGAGGAACCGTCGCCCTGTCACTTTTTTAGTGACATGCAGTAGGCTGCTGGTTTGGCCAGCCGCCGTAGCCATCAGCGCCAGCTGGCCTGGGCATTTCATGGAAATACGCTGGGCTGTTTGCATTTACATGCTTCTGCCTCCCAGCGTGGGTGATATAAATACCACCATGTTTCTGGCGTTTCTGTTGGATTGCGGGGGAGTGGCTATTCACTGCTTGTTAGGGATTTGGTCTGCTGCGCTGTCTGGGGGCACGTCAGCTGATCCATGGCGGATTCGTGTTCTCATTTAATGCGCCATAGAATGTCTGCCCTCGCTGTGACCTTGCGGAAGTCACTGAAATCCACATTTGCTAACAGCAGCTGGATGTCTTTTGGCACCTGTTCTAAGAACACCTGCTCAAACATGAGACAAGGCTTGTGGCCTTCTGTCAGCGTGAGCATTTCATCCATTAGGGTGGATGGTGTTCTGTCCTCTAGGCCATCCAGGTCTACAAGCCTGGCAGCTCTCTGCCATCTGGAGAGGCCATAGGTGCTGATGAGCATATTTATCTTCTTTTGGGGGGTTATGCACAAGTTGTCCACTTTGGGCGCGGTTTCCTAATCCAGGGAGCTGACGACATGGTAGTACTTGGAGTCAGAGGTAACTTGTTTTATCTGGAACTGTGCTTCAGCTTGCCTGAACCAAGCCCAAGGGTGAAGTGCCCAGAAGGTTGGAAGTTTGAGGGCGACTACTCTGACTGCTGCAGCGTCCATGTTGTTGAGTCCAGATTTGTCTGGACCCATCAAGGTCACCAATTGTAGAGGCAGCTACACGGAATGGAAAGAACGAGAGTTCACAGAGAGTTCATCTAGACTCCCAGTTGTTTATTTTAACTTCCTGCACTGCGTCTTATAAGGCTGCCCGCAAGTCCCGCCTACACGTCTGAAGTGACGATGTGATGCAGCCCCATGCGTGTGTGGACCCAACCCAACCAGCGGAAAAGACTCTCTCGGCGGCGCCATCTTGACACGGCTGCTCTGTGGCTGTAACATGCAGAGCTGGTTCGCCTGCTGTCATGGATGTGCGCCGCCACAAGGGCCCCTTAATGTGTGGAGCTACATGACTAGGCAAGGTCCTAAATGGATATTTGGAGAAAGTCATGGAGGCTAGGGTACTCATGGAAGTAAATAAGGAAGTCTTGAAGTGTCCACATTACAGAAGAGGAAGTGCTGGAGGTCTTAAAATGCATCAAGATAGATTAATCCATGGGGCCATTATGGGGGACTAGCAAAGAAATTGCAAGACCCCTGGCAGATATATATGTATTTTCAAGCAAGAGGGTGAGCAGCCAGATAACGTAATCTATTATTACCAATGATATAGACAGGAGTAGAGATGAGGTCCGGAAAAGAGAATTTGGGGAGTAAGGAAATATTGCTTGCAGATGAATGTGTGGCTAAAGAGTTGGTGCAAGGGGCAAGGGTTAAGATTCATGGACCATTGGGATTTCTTCTGGAGAAGGTGTGACCTACACACAAAAAGACTTGGCAAACAGGTTTGCTAGAGTTGTTGGTGAGGGTTTAAAATAGTTTGGAAGGGGGATGGGAACCAGAACGAGAGGGCAGTGAATAGGTTGGAAGATACATAAGAAAAGGTACAAGGACTGCCTAAAGAAATCTCTTGGTTCCTGCCACATTGACAACCGCCAGTGGGCTGATCTCGCCTCCAACCGTGCATCTTGGCGCCTCACAGTTTGGCGGGCAGCAACCTCCTTTGAGGAAGACCACAGAGCTCACCTCACTGACAAAAGGCAAAGGAGGAAAAACCCAACACCCAACCCCAACCCACCAATTTTCCCTTGCAACCGCTGCAACCGTGTCTGCCTGTCCCGCATCGGACTTGTCAGCCACAAACGAGCCTGCAGCTGATGTGGGCATTTACCCCCTCCATAAATCTTCGTCCGCGAAGCCAAGCCAAAGAAAGAGACACTGCATACAAGATTGTGAGGAAGGATAAGGCTGTCAATAAGGCAAAATTGTAAGTGTAAGATTAAGGATTTAACTGTGCACTTTGGAAACAGAATTGGAAAGGGTGATGGATTCAACAATTGAAGGCCTTGTATTTAAATTCCTGCAGTGTAAGAGATAACATTGATGACCTGGTAGTGCAACTGGCAGTTGGCAGGCAGAACATTGTGGCTTTCACTGAATCATGGTTGAAAGGTCACAGTTGGGAACTAAATATCTGTGGATACCCAGTGCATTGGAAGGACAGGAAGGGAAGCAGAGGGGACAGGGTGGTTCTGCTGCTTAATAATAGAATTCAATCTTCGGAGAGAGGAGAGATTCAATCAGAAGATATAAAATTCATGTGGGTAGCATTAAGAAACTGTAAGGGCCAAAAGACCATGATAGGAGTTGTATACAGGCCTCCAAACAGTCACCAGAATGAGATGTGCAAACTCGAGAGAGATAGTGAAGCCATGTAAAAAGGGCAATGTTATCATAGTCATGGGGAATTTCAATATGCAGGTTGATTGGGTTAGAATGAATTTATCAAATGCCTTCAGCGTGGCTTCTTGGAACAGCTTTTGGCTGAGCTGATCACGAAAATGGCAACTCTGGAGTAAAACATGAAAGTCTGCAGACACCGTGAGTGAAGTAAAAGCACAAAGCTGGGGAACCTCAGTAGGTCAGTGTACTTTATCTTTTTTCTTTTTTTTTTCTTTGGCTTGGCTTCACGGACGAAGATTTATGGAGGGAGTAAAAGTCCACGTCAGCTGCAGGCTCGTTTGTGGCTGACGTCCGATGCGGGACAGGCAGACACGGTTGCAGCCGCTGCAGGGGAAAATTGGTTGGTTGGGTTTGGGTGTTGGGTTTTTCTTCCTTTGCCTTTTGTCAGTGAGGTGGGCTCTGCGGTCTTCTTCAAAGGAGGTTGCTGCCCGCCAAACTGTGAGGCACCAAGATGCACGGTTTGAGGCGATATCAGCCCACTGGCGGTGGTCAATGTGGCAGGCACCAAGAGATTTCTTTAGGCAGTCCTTGTACCTTTTCTTTGGTGCACCTCTGTCACGGTGGCCAGTGGAGAGCTCGCCATATAACACGATCTTGGGAAGGCGATGGTCCTCCATTCTGGAGACGTGACCCACCCAGCGCAGCTGGATCTTCAGCAGCGTGGACTCGATGCTGTCGACCTCTGCCATCTCGAGTACTTCGACGTTAGGGATGAAAGCGCTCCAATGGATGTTGAGGATGGAGCGAAGACAACGCTGGTGGAAGCGTTCTAGGAGCCGTAGGTGATGCCGGTAGAGGACCCATGATTCGGAGCCGAACAGGAGTGTGGGTATGACAACGGCTCTGTATACGCTTATCTTTGTGAGGTTTTTCAGTTGGTTGTTTTTCCAGACTCTTTTGTGTAGTCTTCCAAAGGCGCTATTTGCCTTGGCGAGTCTGTTGTCTATCTCATTGTCGATCCTTGCATCTGATGAAATGGTGCACCCGAGATAGGTAAACTTGTTGACCGTTTTGAGTTTTGTGTGCCCGATGGAGATGTGGGGGGGGTTGGTAGTCATGGTGGGGAGCTGGCTGATGGAGGACCTCAGTTTTCTTCAGGCTGACTTCCAGGCCAAACATTTTGGCAGTTTCCGCAAAGCAGGACGTCAAGCGCTGAAGAGCTGGCTCTGAATGGGCAACTAAAGCGGCATCGTCTGCAAAGAGTAGTTCACGGACAAGTTTCTCTTGTGTCTTGGTGTGAGCTTGCAGGCGCCTCAGATTGAAGAGACTGCCATCCGTGCGGTACCGGATGTAAACAGCGTCTTCATAGTTGGGGTCTTTCATGGCTTGGTTCAGCATCATGCTGAAGAAGATTGAAAAGAGGGTTGGTGCGAGAACAGAGCCTTGCTTCACGCCATTGTTAATGGAGAAGGGTTCAGAGAGCTCATTGCTGTATCTGACCCGACCTTGTTGGTTTTCGTGCAGTTGGATAATCATGTTGAGGAACTTTGGGGGACATCCGATGCGCTCTAGTACGTTTCGGGCTTGAGCCCTTCATCAAGGTATAAGCAAAATGTAAGGGAGGGGAAGACAGAGAAGCACAATCCCACAGGCAGGAGGTAATAGGTGGATATGGGAGGGAGGATGCACCAACAAATAGTGAAGGGGAAAAGCTTTGTGAATGGAGAGTTGAGCAAAATGTAGGCTTTTATTCAGGAGCATAGCCAGGTTCTAATGTTAGGGGCGGTGAGCACATAAAATAGATGCCACGACACATACCAAATGGTGAGTTAGTGGTTGAATGGTGGGCTGCACTGATTTTTCAGTAGCGTTGGGGAAGAGTGGATGGCGGCGACGTTAGACTGGGGGGGTGGGGTAGTGGCAGCAAACAGTGGGGCTGGAGGAGTTGGGGATGAGAACACCCAGTGGTGTGAAAGGTGCAGAATGTGTACACCAACTCACCAAGTGAAACAAGAAGTGAGAGTGCGATTTCAGTGCTCGGAAAATTATTGAACCTATTTTCAGGGATGGAGTAAACCCTCATTTGAAAAGGCAGAGATGAATCAGAGAAGACCCATGGTGAAATTTACTGAGGAGGAGGGCCAGCCAGTAATTCAGCAACATCCAGGCTGGTCTAAATGTTTAAATCCTCTGGGATTTGAGGGAGAGCGGGAGGTTGGATTCACAGTTAATTCACTGAGAGGAGGAAGATGTCGGATCATTTGAGGGTGGTGGGGTGCTACAAGAGGAGATAGGTACTGGGGACGTAATGGAAAGGGGCCTGAAAACACAAGGGGGAGATGGGGTGGGTGTGGAGATGTAAACCGAGATGAGGAGGAACTGCTTCTCTCTGAGGAGTGAATCCATGCAATTCTCTGCCCAAGGAAACAGGAGAAACTGCCTCACTAAATGTATTTAATTTAGAGACATGGACGGCTTCAGGCCCACTGGTCCCAATTGCCCTATTTACATCCATTTGACTAATTAACCTACTAACCTCATAGGTCTTTGGAATATGGGGGAAATCATAGCACTCAGAGGAAACCCACACAGTTACAGAGAACATAACAAACTCCATACAGACAGTAGCAGATTCAAACACTAGTCACTGGTGCTGTGGCATTGCGCATACCGCTGTTCTCCAGCTGTCACAGCCATGATGAGTCAATTGGCCTCCTACGTCATCATCATTCTGTGGTTCCACCAGTAGATATCACCACAGTGGGCCATGGGGAACAGAGAGTGGACAGGGCCTGTCATTGCTGGATTGCATGGGGATGTAGGGAGAGATTCTCCTCAGTCAGGAGGTCAGTCTGCAGCTCAGTCTTTGGTTGGGGGCTGTCTCAGACCAAACCTTCACCTCACAGCACCTGACACAAGGTGTGGGTGGGATTCATAGAAATGGCCAATCTCCGGGACTCGGGTGAATCCGAGATTCCCACCAGTGCAAGCGCATCACAGGAGACTGATCAGTGAGCACACAGTTCAAAAAGGTGCCACTTTTGAAGTATGTGTTTGGGGGAGCAGCCACTCCAATCTTTCTGTCTCATTTCCTCCAGCTGTCCACTCTCTTCCCCCTATATTCACAGAGCCATCCCCCTCTCTGTTTGCTGGTGTGCCCTCCCTCCTTTATCCATCTATTTTCTCCTACCTGTGGGACTGTGCTTCTCCCCTGTCTCTCCATCCACCATTTTGTTTGGGCGACTGCCTTTCTTTTTCTAATAATAAAAACACACCGAAATGCCGGACGATCTCAGCCAGTCTTTTCAGTGTCTAGAGGGGACAAAGTTATATTGCTGATGTTCTGGGCCTCAACCCTTCTTCAAGGAATAAGGCAGAAGCAGGAAATCTCAGAAAGTGTCAGAATTCTGACAATGCTGGCTGGGGGAGGAATCCAGACCAACAAAAAGTGTTAATTGGATATAAGGGGCGAGATGAGCATTAATCATGTTTGTGTGAAAAGAGATGGAATAGAAATATGGGGGGGGGGGGGGAAGGGGTGTTAATGAAAGCCAGAGAAGATGATATTAATGCCATCTGGTTGGAGGGTACGCAGCCAGAGGGCTCATCAAAAGCAGGAATGGGTTGTAAAGGATCCACTGGGGGACCCTAATTGGGCTTACCCACCACCTGACAAATGTGACATATCCAGCAAAATGTCACAATGTCTTTTCTTAAACTAGGTCAATAGAATTGTTTCATAATCTTATACATAGTTTTCCCTACCCCAAGATGACCACCCAAGGGCATGTTATGGGCCAAGGCTTTAGGAACGACAATATGGTGAACAACTGCCCATTCTCCACTAGCAGGGATATCAGGTGGTCTCCACTTCCTCTTCAGCACACCTTCCTTGAAATTATATCCAATTGGCACTTTCTTAATTTCATAATTGGAGAAAGCCTTATCTCTCACTTCAGTAAGTTCAGGATCTCTGTTCTGCCCCATTATAAACAAAAATACTTTTTCTAAGGTTAAACTCTGGTCCAAGAAAGAAGGATGTTAAGTCTTTTGCAGGTCATTACAACCTGAGTGCTGTTTTGTACTAACACAGATTCTGCCCCCTTTTAAATCAGTCCACACAGCACTGGCAAGCTTCTTGGCCGTAGCTCAAATCACTGTGCAGGCTGGATATATATCAGAATCTGTCTTTGTTTTTTTTATTATTATTAGTTGTTTTTTTTTTCATTTAAGTTCTTTTTGTTTTTGTTTTTTTCATATATATTCTTATATAATAAAAAATTTTTGGATTAATAATTAATAATTAATTTTTTTTAATATATATCGATCTTTTTTTAAGATATATATTTTTATTTTTTTTATTATACTAATAGTATTAATTCTTCACTCTTTATCGTGGGGGTGGGGAGGGGGGGTTTAGGGGTTAAAAATAGTTTTTTTTTAGTCTTAGTTTTTAGTTGTTAGGGGGAGATGCCGAGATTGGTATTGTATTAACTATGTTACTTTGTACTTGTATTACTTTATTTTGTATTTTTTCTGTACGTGAATTACTTACTTTCTTCATATGTTAAAATTAATAAATAAAGTTTCAAAAAAAAAGGATCTGTCTTTGTCTCATCATTGACAGGCTTAGCTGTCAACCTCACCACCGGGGCAACTTTACCCTCTGCCATGTCATTTCCCAATAACAACAAAACCCTTTCCACTGGTAAACTTGATCTGATACCTATTGTAACAGGTCCATCATCTAATTCTGATTTCAAAATTATCCTATGCAGAGGTATCGACTCCAGATCACCCCCAGACCATGAACCAAATTTATTTCACCCATGGCAGTCTCATTGCAAAACTCCAAAACACCGTCCAACACAGGTGACTGGGCAGCCCAGCATCTCAAAGGATTTTCACTGTCTCTTGTGGTGCCCCTTCCTTTACCAAAAGCAAACCCTCTGATACAAAATATTAATTCATCCCTAATGTTACCAACAGGTCTTGAACCCTTTTGGTTTCTATGTTTTTCATCTCTTTGAATACAAGCATCTGGTGCTGCCTCCTTTTCTCTCTTTTTCCTCAGCAAGGAACAATTTGCTATCACGCCACCAGTCTTTTTATAATAGTGGCAAAGGGGACCCAAATGTTTTTCCCTTTCTTGCCTTCCTTCTTCTTTACCCCTAGCACTACTTCCCAATTTATTTTCTAACTTACATGGATAGTCCATATTACCTTTTGGGAGGTTCTACTTGGTACAAATTTAACCTTATGGATTAAACCAACTCATCCACTAATTTAGCAGATTCCTGCCAAGTTTCCACTCTCTTTTCATCTAATTATGCTTTTATGTTATTAGGAATGCATCTTAATTTTCTCAACTAATACCAGCTCTCTCAGTCTGTTATAATCATCGTTTATATTTTTTGATGTGCACCATCAGTCAAAGCACCCAGTTTTTTCACATGCAAAATCCATATACGACTGGTTCACTGATTTTCTCAAATTTTTGAATTTTTGCCTATAAACTTCTGGAACCAATTCATAAGCCTTAAGCTCAGCTTGCTTTACAGCAGTGTTTTTCAAACTGCCCCCTAAACTCACATTCTACCTTAAGCAATCCCTATGCCATAGGTGCTCTGTGATTAGTAAGGGATTGCTTAAGGTGGTGTGTGAGTGGAAAGAAAAAGTTTGAAAACCACTGTTTTAATCATCCCTAATTGACTTGTTATGTGCACGGTTTCATAACGCCAAAGAAAATGGACCAATGACAAATATTTTAAAGCAAAATATTTCAGTAACATTTGGGTCTAGAGTAGTGGTTCTCAACCATCCCTTCCCACTCACATACCACCTTATGCAATCCCTTACAAACCACAGAGCATTAATGGCATAAGGAATGTGTTTAGGGGTGCAGTTTGAAAAACCACAGCTTTAAAGTCTCATAATCAGCAACTTGTTGGATTGTAAGAGCAGAAAAGTCTTGCTGGGCTTTCCCTTTAATCATGCTTTGTAACACAAAGGACCAATGGTCTTCTGGACACTTTAAAGTCTCAACAACTTTCTCAAAATGCTGGAAGTATTTGTCAATCTCAGCCTCATCAAATGGAGGAACTACCTAATCTCCCTAGTGGTCATAAACCTCTCTCTTTCATCTTCTCTCTTTCAAACTGCCTTTACTTCTGTGCTTCCTCCACCTCAAATCTCCTTTGCTTTTCTGCTTCCTTCAATCTACATTTTTCTAACTCTTCCTCAAACTGTTTGTGGTCTATCTCAAACTGCCTTTGCTTTTCCTCTGCCTCAAATCTACATTTTTCTACTTCCATCTGTTCCAACCTTAACTGCTGCTCAAGGGATTCACTCTCAGGAAATAGTTCTAATTCCTCCTCTCCAAACTTCCCCGCTGCTAGTGTTCAACTATAACTCTCTTGATCGCTGCCTTTTTCATTGATGGTTTTACCGCTGTAAGTTCCAGCTTTTTGGCGATAGCTACCAACTCATCCTTTTCGCCCTCTCAAACCTGCCAAGGTTGGCAGTCCAAAAACTCATCAATGTTCATTGCTGCTCTTTTCCTTCCCCCCTCCCCCCCCCCCGCCCCGCACACAAGCTTTTTAATTGGCTTTCTAAAAGGAATTTAACCAGTCAAATAAAAAAATAATTAATCAATAAGCTCCAATTTTGGTTATATCCCAGATGAGCTCCCAATTTGTTACGTCACAGACCAGCAGCAATAGAAATTCACCAAGACTGTTTTATTTTTAAAACAATATATTTATTAATAACTACTAATAATATAACACATTAGTTAACTTAACTCCAACTATGTGCAAGTGTGTGTGTGTGTGTGTGTGTGTGTGTGTGTGTGTGTGTGTGTGTGTGTGTGTGTGTGTGTATAAAATATCCAAGCCATTACAGCTAAGCCACAATTCTGGAAAGTCATTTCCAAAATTCAGTCTTGGAAATCCAGTGCTGAAACTCAGACTTTTAAACTGGGGCTCAGAAGTAATTATGAAGGATTGGACTGCTGAAAACGCACGACTCCTTGTCAATTTACTTCCAGAGAATTGTCCTTTCATACAAATGATTGTCATGACTCCCCTTTTCCTTGCACAGGGAAAATGAAAGGCGTGACTTCCACGATGCTTCCAAAACCCGACATAGGTCAGTCAAAATGACCATCACAATGGCCATAATCCAATACAGGAATTTACCTGCTTCCTTCACGCAGATATGGGTCAAATCAAAATGACCATTACAATGCTCATGGTGGTTCAATAATTACCCTGACAAAAAGAATCTGCAGAAATATCCATTTCCACATAGACATTTCATCTGTGTTTATCCTCTGTAAGTGTCCCATCTGTTTTTCTGAATAAACCACCATTTTCTTTTGTTCTTGTTGATGGACCATGTAGTCTGTAAATGTTGTGAAAACTGTGAATGGTTGTAGCCTGCACCAATCCTCAAAGTGACACTCACTAAATAAAACAGGAGCTTGTAATACTCCAATATGGAGGAGACCACAAAAGGAGCACTGGATGCAGTAGAGAATCTTCACCTATGTGTTGAAGATATGGTCTTCAAAGCTTTAGAAAAATATCACATTTTTCCTAAGGTTATAAGTAACTTTCTCCAGGGGAATACAAGCATTAGATGGGAATCAGATTTCCAGGTACACTTCCTGGCCACTACCAATGCAATCTTTTCAAATTCTAATTGCTGTTTTGACAGCCTCATTTTAGGTCTTACATCTGCTATATTTCCCAATATAAACAATTCCAGCATCTGTATAAATCGAATCTTAGTGATTTGTTCTAAAAGATTTCTCATATTTTCCCAGAAAGACCTCACCTTGGAACTTGACCAGGTTGAATGCAAAATGGTTCCTGTTTCTTTGCTACACCTAAAACATTGATCTGATATTTCTGATGAGATTTTCTGCATCTGGCTCATTCATTGAGGAAAGCCTCAGGCCTGAAACGTTGGCAATATCTCTTTATTTCCTATAGACACTGAAAAGACTGGCTGAGTTCCTCCAGAATTTTGCTGTGTTTGGTGGATCTGCAGACTTTCATGTTTCACTACATTTTGTTTATAATTTGATGAAGGGTTCAAGCCCGAGACATTGGTTATAAATCTTGATATTTGCTCTATAAAGTACACTGTTCGACTTGCTGATTTTCCCCAACCTTTTATTTTTAAATGGAAATTCTGGATTGGGTATGTGTAATGAACCAGAGGTGAAGATAAGTGAATTCTTAGGAGACAGTGATCATAATATGATACTTTCTCCCTCTCGAACTGTGGGGAAAATTCTACAATCAGATGTGTTAGTATACCAGTGGAACAAAAGGAATGGGCCAAAGTTGATGGGTAAGGCACACTAGCAGGGAGAATGGCAAAACAGCAAAGGCTGGAATTTCTGCGGGAAATAAGGAAGGTACAGGACAGGTACAGGTGGGGTGTGCAATGTGATGACGTGGGGTTAGACTGATAATCCTTGCTCTCCTCTAAAAAGTTGAGAAAAAGTGACAAAAAGGTTATAAAAGTTACATAAAATATATGAAAGAACTGTCTGAAGACTCATAGAAGACATCAACAATGCCACCACAGAAGGATAAAGGACTTACTGTTGTACAAGGAAGAGAGGCCGACCTTAAGAAAGGATCCTGGAGCTGTCCATAAGGTAGTATCCAAAGGAGAGAGGCCAGAAGCCAGGGAGACCTTGGACACTGCTGCACAAGGCCTCCCCCGACAATGGCTGCCGACATCGGGTGAAGAAGTGACTTTGCACATGCGCGAGGAGTTGCGCGTGCGCAGAACACAAAAAAGGAGGGAATTTCAAAAAAGATTCCAGACACTGATGGCTCTAGTTATCAAGAAGATCTGGAAAAGCAAAGGAAAGAGCAAGAATGGCCTAAAATCAAGAAAAAAGTTGAAAAAGGTATAATAGGCACTACCAGTAACCACAGAGGCTAGACTTGAGGGAACAATAGGCTTTAATATACAGAAGAACCTTGCTGGCCCAGATACAGGTATAGGAATGGAGGGAAGGGAGAGGTGGCTCGGCCTTTATGGTGCAGGACCTCGGGGGAGGAGTCATAGGGTATGAGTCATCAGTGGGTGGGCCAGCTCCATATATACAGTAGTTGACAATGATTATATATACAATGGAGGAAACATATCACCACATTCACCCCTCCTTTTAAAATAGAACCCCCCTCAGTCTTTGAACAAAAAAAAACTGTCAAGACTACAGATTCAGTCGCACCGGTGATCTCCTCTGTCTTCGGGACCTGCGGGGAGCAGAGGTAGGGTGGTCTGCTATTCCATTGGCTGGGTTCTAGAGGTGGGGTCATTGACTAACTACTTGGAGAGTGTGTTATCTGTGTCGGGGTGATGTATGGGGTGGGGGGGGCAGTGCCCCGATAGGAACTGGCCCAGTTGGAGTGAGGTCCACGGGGGGGGGGGGGGGGTACCCCTAACAGTGTGTCCCATTGTGGGGTGGTATGGTGTGAAATAAATGTTCCTGTTAGATGAGGGAAGGGGGCCCTTGAAATCGAGTCTTAGTCATTCAAATGGGTATGTGGCCTTTATGAGGTATGCCTTGTCGAGTCTGTAGAACTGTGGCTTGTAGTCAGCGCAGACCCGACAGCGTCTGGTCTGGTCATCCTCGACAGAGTACGGGAGGTTCCAAGTCTTGACGAAGTGGAACAGTCTCGTAGCTCCGGGGTGGCAAATGGCATTGTGTAGGGCTTGGAGATGGTTGAGGTGTGCACTGGTGCACATCCCCCACGATAGGGCATCAGATGGATCATTGAATTTAACTGGCTGGTACAAGATATATTAATTGTTGGTGGAGAGCTCAATTCTCCACCTGAGGATCTTGTCATTTTTAATTTACCCTGGTGCTTTGTGTTGAACTTGAAGGCGATGGCACGCTGGTCCATCAGCAGGATAAACCTTTTACTGGCCAAGTAGCGACACCAATGGTGCATCTCCTTAACAATTGCCTGCACCTCCTTCTCAAATGAGGAGTGCTGTGTCTCAGGGCCATGAAGGGTACATGAAAAAAATGCTACTGACCTGCCTGGTTGAGTGTGGCGGCCAGCGTGAAGTCGGAAGCATCGCTCTCCACCTGGAAGTGGATGGATTAGTCTATGGCATGCATCATGGCCTTTGCGATGACTCCTCAGATTTGATGGAATGCAGTCTGAGCTTTCGCCAATAGTGGGAAATTGTGGACCTAATAAGGGGTGGGCCTTATCGGCGTAGTTGGGCACCCATTGTGCATAGTAGAACAGCCTCA
This sequence comes from Narcine bancroftii, assembly GCF_036971445.1. Classification (NCBI taxonomy): domain Eukaryota; kingdom Metazoa; phylum Chordata; class Chondrichthyes; order Torpediniformes; family Narcinidae; genus Narcine; species Narcine bancroftii. The sequence goes on along the minus strand of NC_091473.1, from coordinate 90,784,692 downwards.
GGCACCTCTTCAGTGCCTTCAGGGTGTTTGGGACTGGGAGCTCCATCAGGGGTCGCATGTGGTTGGGGTCTGGTGCAATGACACTATGTGCCACTACGCACCCAAGGAATGCCAGGCAATTGGTATTAAAGACACACTTGTCTTTATTGTATGTGAAGTTAAGGGACTATGCCGTCTGCAGAAATTTAGCAAGGTTAGCATCGTGGTCCTGCTGATCATGGCCGCAGATGGTGACATTATCTAAATAGGGAAACATCACTGCCAGATTACGCTCCACCACCATCTGATCCATCACCCTCTGGAACACGGAGACGCCGTTGGTGATGCCAAAGGGGACCCAAAGGAAGTGAAAAAGTTTGCCATCGGCCTGGATGCCTATGTAGATACTGTTACTCGGGTGGAGGGGAAGCTGGTGATAGTCTGCCTTGAGGTCAATGGTCAAGAATATCCGGTATTGAGTGATCTTATTGACCACGTCAGCTACCCGGGGAAGGGGATATGTCTCCTATTGGGTGAAGCAGTTGATGGTTTGACGATAGTCAATTACCATCTGGGGCTTGCTCCCACCCCTGACCACCATGACCTTGGCTCTCCAGGGACTGGAGCTAGGGGTGCTGATCCCCTTCGACAGAAGTCGCTGAACCTTGGCCTGGATAAATGCCATATCCTTGGCACTGTAGCGCCTGCTCTTGGTAGCTATGGGGGCAGCAATCCAGGGCCAATTTGCGAATAGTGACAGAGGGGACACACAAAGGGTGGTGAGGCTGCAGGCTGGCACTGGGGGAAAGGGGAGGGGTCAGCGAGTTGTGGGTTGATCACTGTGAGGAGTGGTTGAGGGCCTCCAAATACCATCGTCATACTCCTAAACTGACTCTGGAAGTTGAGGCCCAGGAGGATCACCGCACAGAGTTGGGGCATGACCAGTAAGGAAATGTTATCATAATGATCATCCCCCACTGTCAGAGACGCCATCAGTCTGATGGTCTTTAGCTGCTAAGGATATGGAGCTGTTCATTGGCCAGACTGGAAGTGAGACTCTGCGGACCACATCAGGGTCAATGAAGTTCTTTGTACTGCTACTATCGAAGAGACAGTTCATCTTATATCCATTCATGAGTGGGCGATCAGATGAGGGCTGGCCTAGTTCAATGTAATCAATGCCAGGATCAGATCATAGTCTTCGGCGCTGGCAGGAAGGCCCAATGCACAAGATGGCGGCCTCCATGTTGACCACGTGGTCATGGCTACCAAGGTCGAGGAAAAAGGTGGAAGTTGGATCAGCAAATCGGGCTGCGATTGTGCAGTCCACATAGAGGACGAGGGCGGCAGCAGGTAAAATGGCACTCCTCTCACCGTGGACACAGTCGGCACCGGAAGTGTAGGCAGGCTCACTCGTCAGTTGTACATGCTGTGCTGCTTCGTGGGGTGGTCCTGGCGTTACATACCCACAGATAATGGCCCCTCTTTCCGCAGCCTGAGCAGTTAGTGCCCTTCATGGGGAAGAGTCATCGCGGGTGCTTCGTCTGCTCGCAAAAAAAGCACTTCGGATGTTCAGTTGCCACAGCTGCTGTGGTTGGGTCGGTCATCCCCGATGCCATCTCTGAAGATGGCGGGACTTTTGGCATGCTCATGGAGGGCCCGCTTTTGCTTGCAATCAATTCCACGTGGCACTGGGCCAACTCTAATGTCCTTACCAGCAGTATGGGCCACTTCAGTGGCAACTGCTCTTCTTCAAGCAAGCACTGCCTGATGTAGTCGGACCTCAACCCCGACACACAGGCATCCCAGACCAGATCTTCGACGCACTGGGCCACCAGTACAGGAGCTGTGGAACTACCCCAACAGTCTCTCCCCAGCACATGCAGGGCACGAATGAACTCTTCTGCCAACTCACCATGCTGCTGTTTTCGGAAAGCCAGGAGGTAACGCGAGTACACGTCATTGATCTTCGGTTTGTAGAGGGCCCGAAGCTCAGCAATTGCCTCAGCATAAGTAGCACAGCTCCTGAGGGCTTGGAAAGCTCTCTGGCCGACTCTTGCTTGCAGAACTTTGAGTTTCTTTTCATCAGAGTCCACCAGATCGGCAGCAGCCTCGAGAAAGTTGCTGAAGCAGCTAATCCACTGCTCGTACTGATCAGATGCTCCTGGAGATTGAGGGTCCACTTCTAACCGATCAGGGCGCAGCAGCTTCTCCATTACCGGAGAGATGATTTCTGTATATTAAATTGATAGGCTCTACCAGTAACCACAGAGACTAGACTGAGGGAATGATAGGCTTTAATATACAGAAGAACTTTGCTGGCCCGGATCCAAGTATAGGAATGGAGGGGAGAGGTGGCTCAACCTTTATAGCCCAAGACCACAGGGGAGGAGTCATAGGATATGAATCATTAGTGAGTGGGCCAGCTCCATATATATACAGTCATCAACAATGTCTATACAATGGAGGAAACATCACCACAAGGTGCATAAAACTTCTTCATCTTCTGGTGAATGAAAGCAAATGTCGGTGTTTTTTTTTGACAATCCATGGAAGTGTTAACTGATGAACTAAGGAAGAATGGTGATAAGATGGAAAGATTAATACAACAGGTGGACACAAGATTTGAAATAGTGGATGGAAAAATTAAAGGGAATGAATTTGAGATTCAAAATCTTAAAGATCAAATGAAGAAAGCACAAGCAGAAGCAGCTGCTAAACACGATCAGTTAATACAAAAGATAAACATTTTGGAAAATTTTAGTAGACAGAATAATATCAAGATTGTTGGACTTAAAGAAGAGGACAAGGGTCAAGATGAAAAAATTTCAGTAACGATGGATCTTTAGGCTGCATTCCAAAAAATAAATATTTGAATGGAAAAATGACAAAGCTGTGTCTGGCAAGGGAAGTCAAAGATAAAATAAAAGCAAAAGAAAGGGTGCACAAGGAAGCAAAAATTAGTGAGAAGTGACAGGACTGGGAGGTGTTTAAAAGTGTAAGGTCATTAGGAAGGAAATGAACTTTGAAAGGAAGCTAGCAAATAATATCAAACAGGTTTTAAAAAATATATTACAAGTAAAAAGGTTAGAGTAGATGTAGGACCGATAAAAAATGACACTTGAGAAGTTGTAATGGGAGACAAGGAGATGAAAGAGGAACTGAATGAGTATTTTGTATTAGTCTTGACGATGAAAGACATTAGCAACATAGTTCACTTTCAAGGGTGCCAGGGAAGAGAGGTGGGTGCAATCACAATCACCAGAGAGAGGGTGCTTGGGAAACTAAATGGTCTAAAGGTAGATAAGCCTCCTAGATGAGATGGGATGTACTTTCGGGTTCTGAAAGAAGTAGCTATAGAGAATGTGAAGACATCAGTATTGATCTTCCAAGAATCAAAAGATTCTGGAATGTTTCTGGAGGAGTGGAATATTACAAAGGTCACTCTGCTATTTAAAAAGGGAGGGAGGTAGCAGAAAGCAAATTATAGATATGTTAGCCTAACATCAGTGGTTGGGAAATTGTTGGAGTCAATTGTCAAGGAAAAGCTTATGGAATACCTGGAGGTGCTTAAGACAGACCAATGCATGGTTTCCTTTAGGGAACATCTTGCCCTACAAACCTACTACAATTTTTTGAGGAAACCACTAGCAGGCTATAAAACACAGATGCAGTGGATGTTGTATATTTGGATTTTCAAAAGGCCTTTGAAAAGGTGCCACACAAGGTTGCTTAACAAGATGATAACCCATGGAAATACAGAAAAGATACTAGCATGGGTAAAGGATTGGCCGATTGGCAGGAAACAGAGGGTTGGAATAAAGGGATCCTATTCTGGTTGGCTACCTGTTACCAGTGATATTCCACAGGGGTTAGTGTTGGGGAAACCTTTTACATTGTATGTTAATACTTTGGATTGTGGAACAAATAGCTTTGTGGCTACATTTGCCAATGACACAAAGATATGTGGATGGTGTGAAGGATTATTTTATATTATATATAGATATGTTTTTAAAAGGAGATAGCTTGTATGACAAACACAAACACTTCACAAAAGAGGTTGCATTTAAAATGCCAGAGCTTTGCTCAAGCCAGACAGTCCAGGCTCCAAGTGCCTTTGCAAAAACTTTGAAGAATGCCTATAGAGACTTCACAAGTAGGTGTTAATTGGACGTGTTGTGGAGTAACAGATTATTGTTTTGAAAGCAACAGATGAACATACTTAAGTTTGGGTCCAGGTCCAGTGTCTCAATATATGTGAAAGTGAGAGTGAGAGAGAGAGAGAGAAAAGACAGACTTTCTCTAAGAACAGAGAGAGATAACTGGTTCCTGCAGTCATGACAGGCAGGTAGCTTGTTGAAACCCCAATTTGAAGATTGGTTGTGAGTTCCAAGTTCAGCCTGTCGAAAACCCTTGTGGTCCATACAAGAGGAAATGGCTGGCTGAAGTGTTTCACCTGAAATAAGGGAAACAGAAGGAATTCTGTGGTGGAAATTCATAAATGTTAAATTCTGTGCACAGTATAAGAATTGCCTGATACCAGTGAACTTGGAGAAGTGAGATTGGACTGTGAATCAAAGAACTTTTCTGAACTTATACACATTCACATAGAATTAGAAGGGGGTTGTTAAGTTAATAGTAATAAATTAAAGTTTGATCCTGTTTATGTTTAAAAAAAAATAATGACTTTTGTTTAAGTAACCATTTGCATTGTTGAATTTCTATTGGTTCTGGATTTTGGGGTCCTCTGGGCCCAGAACAAGGGGCAGGTAGGGAGGAGAAAATGGAGAGGCTGCAGAAAGACTCAGACAGATTAGGATAATTGGCAAAGAAGTGGTAAATGAAATGGAAAGTTGAAAAGTGTAATCGTGCACTTTGGTAGGAAGAATAAAGGGCAGATTATTATTTGGATGGGGAGAAAATTCAAAGGTGCAAAAGGACTTGGGTGCCCTCATGCAGGATACCTTAGGTTAACTTCCACGTTGCATTGGTGGTGAAGAAGGCGAATGCAATATTGGCATTCATATCTGGAGGAATAGAAAACAAGAGAAGGGATGTGATATTAAGGCTTCATAAGGCACTGGTGAGGCTTCACATGGAGTATGGGGTAGTTTTGGGCTCCTTATTTAAGAAAGGGTATGCTGGCATTGGAGATGGTTCACCAGAAGATTCACAAGAATGATTCCTAGAATGAAGGGATTAACATAAGAGGAATGTTTGACAGCCCTTAGACTGTATTCTGGAGTTCAGAATAATGAGGGAGTACCTCTTAGAAGCATTTCAAATGTTGAAAATCCCAGAGTTGTTATCCAAGGTAGAGGAGTCCAGAATAAAAGGGCACAACTTCAGGACTGAAGGGCGCCCATTTAAAACAGAGACGTGGAGGAATTTTACATTTTAAATTATGTCATACAGCATGGGAGCAAGCCATTTCAGCCAATGAGCTCATGTCCAATTACACTCAATTGACCTACAACCACTGGTACATTTCAAATGGTGGGAGGAAAAAGAGACCCTGGAGAAAACCTACACAGGCACAGGGAGAATGTACAAACTCCTTACAGACAATGCAGAATTCAAACCCTAGTTCCAATTGCTGGCGCTGTAACTGCACCAACCATGCCACCCTTTTCTTGAGTCAAAGTGGCAAATCATTGGAATTTGCTACTTCGGGCACCCACATTGTTGGGTGTATTTAAGACAGAGATTGATTGGTATCTGAATAATCAGAATATTAAAGATTATGGGAGAAGGCAGAGGAGTGAGAAAAGATCGAGAGTGTGAATATGGAGGTTAAATATGTCTTGCAGGATGTTTATTGTCAGATTTGTATGGTATGAATGGTAATATACTGAGTATGAAATTAAATGATGCAATCTTTCATTTTGCCAGAACATGCAATAATTTTCTCACCACAATTCACTTTACAACAATTATGACAGAAATTTAAAAAGTTATGCGAGTGAATTTCTGGGTCACCTTGTACAATCAACATGATAGATGATTAACAAAATTCCTCTGGTGAACTGAATTGAACTAATAAACGTCTATTCTGGGAATTAAACAGATGCACAAATGAACACATGAATAAGTCATGTAAGAATTAATTTTCCCATTATAAAAAAGTGCACTTTTTTGTTGATTCTTTTGCCTCACCTTAAAATTGTTTATGCTATATTTTCATATCAAATGTCCAAAGTTTCTGGTTGCAATGCAGCATTAATTTTAGTTTTCACTGTGGTTTGAAAAATACATCAATAAAAAGCATTTAATATTTAATAACATTTTTAATATGTTTTAAACCTATATTCTTTTTTTTTCTTGAAAGGTTTTCTTCTCCATAATATTCAGAAAACAGTGTGAGATGATAGTTTACAATAACACTTCACATTTTTCAGGTTTTATTTTCATCTTATAGTTAATTCTTCTCCAATATTTAATCTTCTAATTTAATATTCAATATTTATGTGATGACAGTTGGCTTTGTGCGACCTGTTCGCTCATGAATCTGAGAAAACTTCAGAGCAATTTTTATTAGAGGATTGAGCATCGCCTGTAAAAGAAACAGAAATCAGATTTTAAAGTGTGTGCAGATGTGTCCCATTTTTTATCCTTGAACCTAAATCTCTCCCATCTCTGCAAAATTTATAGCTGATGGGGCTGCTTTCAGGACATTTGCTAGGAATTAGTCTTGTATCTCTGCGGGACAGTAAGAGTCCCTGTGTTAAGAGCAGGAAGGTGAAAAGTTGTGTGCAAAGAGGGAGAAGCAGAGTGTAGAAAAGTGAGAGAATAAGAGGAAGAGTTTAACAACCATATGGCTGTGTATAAATACCAGAATGGGAAGCTGAATATAATAAGTGAAGGTCAAGATTTATTAAGTGGGAGATCACCCTTTAGGATTTAAAATACAATCACCCTTGAGGCCCGTTGACTATCAGATTATCTGTGCCTTTCCAAAGTGAAACAAGAATTTAAATATAAAGCACTAAATATAAGATGACCCACTTATAGCTTAAACCAGGAAGATAAATATATAAGTAATGCACTTGAGATAACAAATTAGTAATGTTTTCTGATGAGAGAAAGGAGAAACAATGGAATTTCTTAAGTCATGTATAATCAGCGGAGACTAAATTCTTGCACCCTGTCGAAACTTCAATAATTATAACAAAGATGAAAATTAAATTCCTATAGTGTGACTGTTGACTGCTATGGAGTGTCTCTGGTTAGAAGCAAATCTATAAATGAGAACACAAACAGAATAAGATGCAACAATTCTTCTGTTGGAACAGCCAATACTAACCATCAAAGCTCATACTTGTATAAAAGGTGAGGTAATAGAATGCCCATAATGTGAGAGCTATACAAGCAATCCCTGGGTTAAAAACGTCTGAATTACGAACAACCTATAGTTACAGACCGACAAGCCAATCAGAAGTAGAATGGCATCAACTTCCGGGTTGAGCGTGGTTGTTAGAATTCTAATAGTAATAACCAAAAGTTATTAAATTTTATTAGCGTTGTGCCACCAATAGTCCCTGCATTAGTCCCGCTGCCACGAACTCCCCCAATAGCCCACCACCAGCCCCCAACACTGATCTCGGTGGGGGGGGGGGAGAAGCAGCAGCGTGCGCCATTGCGACGCTGCTGTCAGACTATACCACATGCGGCCTGGGCAAAGCAGCAGGCGGGCAAGGGATGAGCAGCCCAGCAGAGAGGAGGGAGGGAGGAGAAGAAGCAGTGTGCATCATCGCAATGCCCCACAAAATGGTCATCATGGCCCTGCAAAACAGCCACCACTTGGCCTTAAAGTGCAATTATAAGTATTATTATTAAGTTTAAGATGTTTTAGTGTATTGGAAGTGTGTTACATGCATATTAAGCTATACACACACTATATATTAAGATAAGCATTTATTAACTGACGCTAAATAATATGTACTAGTTCTGACTTAAATACAAATTCAGGTTAAAGACAGACAGGTAACAGACTCATTTTTAACCCAGGGACTGCCTGTATTTCAGCAAAAATTAATTACCTTCAGATAATGAGAGAGAGAAGAAAACTTACTAATGTAGCATCCGTGTAGTGGGCCAAGCGGGCACACAGCACGGCAACACAAACTGTCACTGGCATGGTTCTGCAGGTGTGCAGAACCACAATACAGGCGCTGCATATGATGTAGCGGCCATATAGTGGGCCAAGCGGGCACACAGCATGGCAATGTGAACTGTCGCCAGCACGGTTCTGCAGGCGTGCAGAACCCTAATTTGGACATCTGCCTACTCACCTAATGGACCGCACGCGAGGGATACTGAGTGCCGAAGAATGGCACGTTCAGCTGTTGAGTCTCCTGCCTGAAGGCATGGGACACTTACAAGGCTAAATTTAAACCTGCCGGGACCGGCAGCAATCTTATAGTGATGTCCCACCTTGTCTCGTGGAGCCCGGGACACACAGTATATAAAAGAAGCCTGTAAACCTTGAATAAATCAGTCTTGAGTTGACTATTCTAGCGTGCGTTTGTATTTCTTTAGTAGCTCTACTGTAGTAGTCGCTACACTATATTGCATTTAGAGTTTATTTTTAAAATTTGAAATCATCTGAAGTTTTATGTTTTGGATAAAACAAATGATTACTGTATTTGATAGCATTTAGACCCACTTTTTTCCCAGAAAATGACTCAAAAATATCCCACGAGTCTTGTATGCAAAGTTGAAATGAGGGTGATAATGGTGAGTAACACCGACAATGTTCATCGTCACTACATGGCTCACTAGCATCTCTGCTATCTATCATTGGGGTTGGTGGTGGGCTGTCGGGTGGGGGGGAGGGGTGGAAACAGTGGGATCAGTGTCAGAGAGTCTCTTGGTGGTCAGCTGTTGGTCCCCACACTGGTTCTACTGTCCCACTCCCTTCCCCCCCCCCCCACAACCCTGGAAGAGAGCAGGACATTTTATAAAATGTTTTCTCTTGTAAATTACTGCAGTATTATTATTAAAGATTTTTGCTGTTGTCCTAGTTGCATGTTTTATCCAGGTTTTTATCTGCTATACTGTAGCTACATATTTCAATAACATTAAATGCTACCCATAAATACACTAAAAAAATTCTACATATTCCCTGCTGAAATGGGGCAGAGTCTTTTCTGCTCATGGGTCTTATATACCATCAAATATGGTAATTGAAATTTAATTACAATCCAACGAGGGAATTGTTCCCAACTAAGAACCAACCAAACAGTTCGAGATCAAATATAGATTTGATAAAACTGGAAATTATTGTGTCAATTATCATTTGAGCCAAGTTATCATCATTTGAGGTAGGTGTTTAAGAAAAACGTCAAAATGAAAAAAAAAATGGAAAATGAATTATACACAACTTACTGGTAATTAAGCATTGTTTAACATTTACACTGAACAGATTTCATATGTTTTTCACAGACCAACTTTGTTTTGGTCAATAGGCCATCAAGTGTTTTCATGGTAATATTTTAATGTGGAAGCTCATCTATTCTTGCTTCCCACCCCCCCCCCCCCACCCCGTTACTGCCATGGAAACATATCCTGTTCTTAATATATAGCCCATCATTGACTGAAAATCCATGCACATTGTCAGCCAAGATTGGACATTTACTTTGTTAGAAAAATCACAATTCAAATAGAAATCCTATTTCAAAAAAAGTTCACAAATTGTGGGCTAGATAGCATTTTCTGATCATTGAAATGGCTTGTGTATTGTTTAACTTTTGCTCGAAAGTAACTTTTTAGGAAGTCAATTTTTATCTTAAATATCTCAACACATCATTCTGACCCGACAAACTACTTCATGAATTAAATCGCAAATCTAAACAAGATTGCAACGTGAAGTAAAACATTCTTTTCTACAGAAATTCAAATTAGGCTTTTGTAAAAATGAACTCTGCTACTGTTTTTATTTCATACCAACATACTTTGGAGCAGGAGTCACAACATGCATGTTCAGATAGGAGTGAGATTAAAAGTGCATTTGTAAACAAGAATAATTACCTGTGGATCTTTGAAGATTTTAGAAGCATCTTTATAATAGCTATCAATATAGATTCTGATGGTAGCTCCAGCACTGCCAGTTCCACTTAATCTAAAGATAAGGCGTGATCCATCTGTGAAAATTATTCTCAATCCCTGCCAACATAAGTTTTACGAGAATTATTCATAAGCTGACGCTGATGGTGTGACCTGTTAATGATATGGCTACTATTCTAAATATATACAGCTTGCTCCTATCATTAGTTACTGGTACATAAGAAATGGAGAAGTAGAATATTTTTAATATCTTCCAGTAGGAAATTTTTTAAAAAAAGGAATTCACAACACTTAAGATTGAATTCCCAGCCTTGGACAAATTAGCTGATCTGTGTTAGAATGGCAACTCTGTGATACATGAGTAACAGGTGAAAAAAGAAAAGCTAAAGGACAAGACCCTGGCATGATTAATATATAATTTGTCTTCAGTTGATATCTTCCACAGATGTTCCAGCTGAACAACTTGCCAAATCTTACTTAAATGTTTCTAAAGGAGAGGTGCGAGGATTATTACCAATCTGATAATATTTTGTTAATATCTATATGAGCAGTTGAAGCCACTTTTTTACATTGAAATAGTTGATATGTAAAAGTGAAATAAAATCTAAAATTCTTCTGAAGCCTTTCTGATATTTTGCACATTTTTAAAAAATTGACTTTTTATTCTAATATGATGGATTTCAGAGTTGGAAATGCAATTTCCAGTATCAACTTTAGCAGTAATTCTTTCTAATGTTCTAAGTCTTCAATGTTCTAAATCATAATGAATTTTCCAATATAATGACTTTGTTTGAACTTCTCTGAATAATGATAATTTTCAGCAAAAATACATGGCTTTTTAGGCTTGTTGACATTTTAAATAACAGATTTTGAAAATTTTGCCTGTAAAGACACTAAACTCTTTGCAATAATGGAGATTTCCATTTATGAACAGATTAAAGTTCAAGATCACAATAGTTTATAGTTAAACTAAATGACAGAAAATGGGAACAGGTGTAGGCCACTGGACCCCTTAAACCTTGTTTGGCATTCAATATGACCATGTCCGAATATCTATTTTAATATCTTATTCCCAGTCCCTTTTGCTTCTAGAAATTTATCAAGCTCCTTTTTAAATATATCCAGACCTCTAATGGTAATGAATTCCATAGATTAACTCCCCTTAGTGAGAAGAAATTATTCTTCATCCAGTCCTGAAACTCTTGTCCTATAGCAGAGATTGTAATTCCTTGTCATTGGGAGGTATCCTACCTACACCAAGTCTTTAACTGATTACAGTATTTTAAAACTGGCATCTTAATTTTACATCAATTGGAGAGGTAACTACTGCTGCTTTCCATTTTGTGTTCTTTCCTGCACTAATATCCTTGACTGGTAACTCTAAAGAAACCAAATTGTTATTAGTTATTACATGTATTTCTTTCCCACCCAGTTTCCCTAAGGTACATTTTGCAGGTTTAAGTTATAGACTTGACATGTCTAAATGTACCTCTTAAGAGAAATGCATTTGCAACATATCTACATCTACCTGGTTACCTGATTTCTGGCTATACTGCCATCAACAGGGTCACAGTATTCAAAATTATCAGCTTTTTCCACAATGTATTCTTCCTCACAAACTGTGAATTTGTGGCCAATGAAAGCACGGTCTGACATCACAGTCTCCATATCCTTCATTATTTTACTTGCTGCTGCGGCATCGACTTCCTCGTAATCGTACCTATTGCAGAAAAGCTCAGTGATTAATGTGTGTACAGTTAATTCAGAAACTTTTTAATACATACTCAAGATTATGAACATAAAAGTTATATTGTTTCCATTGCAGTAATAGCAATTTTAAATAATCACAAAGAATTCATGATTAATTACAAATTATATAAATTGACCAAAGAAATTGTCATTGAGGTAGAATTTTGTTATTTTAGAACGGAATTGGACATTTGCTTGTTAGAAATTGGAAGAGGAGGAGGAGGACGATGAGATTAGATTCTATAGTTCATGAGGATAAAAATATACATGCAAAATTGACGCAACAAATTCTGTATTTCTGTTCAGTAATTTACATACTACTTTACATCTGTGTTGTACTAAGACATTTGTATGGTACTTCTTATATCATTTCATAATCTGTTAAATTTTGTTTCATTCCCTGGTTTCCAGAAGATGTTGAATAAATGAAAAAATACTTCAGAGAAAATATGAGAAAATAAAAATGTTATCCTCTTGATAATTCACTCCAGAGGTTATTCTTTATGTGGGTCTTAGATTGCTGCTACTTCGCAGTGTAAGGTTTACCACTTGACCTTAATCTTGACCTTACCCAAATTCATACATAGGCACTTTGGAGCAAGCTGATTAGATATATACATAAGGATCAAGAACTACAGAACATTTACCAACACTCTACAAAACAAAGACCAATGGTAGAGCCAAAATTAAAGTCTGCTGCAGTGGAAAATAATTTCAACATTCATTTGGTTCTTTTTAGTCTATGTAGTTTATCATCACATTACATCAAGCATTTCAAATGTCAACATCTGGGGAGTTCAAAGGTTTCATTGCTTTGGACAAAATATTGATAATGTAAATGTACTCCATAGTCCACAGTTAATGTTGCATGAAGGTTGAAATGACAAATCAATGCAACTCCTTCCAATCAAAAATTTTATTTACACCAACTAAGATACTCTAATTTATTATTCCAAATCTGAGCAGAAATTAAATATCTGGTCAAGATCTAATGGTTAAATGCGATACAAGCTCGGTGTGGATCTTAAACAAATGTGGCTACCATCCTACGCTTCTTATTACTTTGGTCAGGTGGCTTCTTTGAATAAAGAAACAACATTAACATTTCAGGTCAAAATTCCTTTGACAGACTGTGAAAGGGAGAAAACAAGTAGGCTTTAAGTTGCAGAGTGGGTGGGATGAGGGATCAGAACCTTTCTGAATTTGTTGCAATGCTAAGGATAGGCTAGTTACAAACATCCACCACAAGTTTAAAAGACTCAGCTATCTTTGACCACACTTTTCCGCTTTTCTCCTATAAGAATGCAATTTCATTGCCCAGTTCCTCTGTCTCCATTGTATTTGATCAGATGGTGAGACTTTCTACACAGCTGCCTCTGTGGTGTCTTTCTTCTTTCTTCTGTTTGGCATCGTTAACAGGACCCTCGACACATCTTATTTAATCTTTTCTCATCTGTGTTCAACCTCTTCTCCTGGACAAAGCAAAGTCCTCTGACCCATATCTATCACCCTATCAATAGGTGGTTCTTTGCAATTTTTGCCACTTTTGTGGTATCATCGCACCAGAGATATTTGCATATAGTTAATATAGTACTTTTTTTTTTAAAAACCTCAAGTTAGATGCTAATTTGTATTTCATTGAGCCAAGTAAAATATGAAGCCAATGACAATAAAGTTGAATCAATCTATCTATCCACCTATGCTTTATCGTATCCATTGCTCCCCATACTCTTGGCAACATGTTTTCTCTCCTTCCCAGTGTGATAAAGGGCCTTCAACTTTAAACATCAACTCATTTACTCTTTCATTGGATGCTGCCTGATTTGCTGAGTGTTTTCTGCATTTTTCACTTGAGAACCATAGAACACTACAGCACGGAAACAGGCCCTTTCAGTCCTTCTAGTCTGAGCAGAACCATTTTTTTTGCCTGGTCCCAATGTCCTGGACCCATTCCATAGCCCTCCATACCTCTCCCATTCATGTACCTGACCAAATCCTTCTTAAATGTTAAAATTGAGCCCGTATTCACCACTCCAGCTGAAAGCTCACTCCACACTCCCACCACTCTCTGTGTGAGGAAGTTCCCCATAAACTTTTCCCTTTACACTCTTAACCCATGTCCTCTGGCTTGTATCTCACCTACCCTCAGTGGAAAAAGTCTATCTACATTTACTCTGTCTATCCTCCTCATACTTTTAAATACCTCTATCAAATCTCCCCTCATTCTTCTATGTTCCCGGGAATAAAGTCCTAACCTGTTTAACCTTTCGCTGTAACTCAGTCCTGAAGTGTAGGCAACATCCGAGTAAATATTCTCTGCACTTTTTCCATCTTATTGATATCTGTCCTGTAGTTAGGTGACAAAAACTGCACACAATAACCCATATTTGTCCTCACCAACGTTTTACACAACTTCACCATAACATCCCAACTCCTGTACTCAATACTCTGATTTATGATGGCCAATATGCCAAAAGCTCTCTTTACAACCCAATCCACCTATGATGCCACTTTCAGGGAATTATATATCGGCATTCTCAGATCCCTCCGTTCTACCGCACTCCTCAGTGCCTTATCATTTACCATGTATATTCTTTCTTGGTTTGTCCTTCCAAAATGAAACACTTTACAAACACTTTACAAACTGTCGCAATTAAATTCTAATTTTCATCCCATTTTTCCATTGGTTCTGATCTTTCTCCAAGCTTTGAAAACCTTCTTTGCCATCCACAGCACCTTCAATCTTAGTGTCATCTGTATACTAACTGATCCAATTTACTACATTATCATCCAGATCATTGATATAGATGACAAACAACTGATCAGAGGCACACCACTAGTCACAAGGTTGAGAAGCAATTATCCACCACTACTCTTGACTTCTCCCATCTATTGTCAAATCTAGTTCATTACTTCACCAAAAATACCTAGCGTCTGAACCTTTCTGACTAAACCTCTCATGTGGGACCTTGTTAAAGGCTTTATTAAAGTCCACATAGACAACATCCACAGCCTTTCCTTCTATCTTTCTTTGATTTTCAACTACAATAAACCCCCCCCCCACCAGAATCCAGCACCAATGGGGGTTGGTAGATGGCAGATAAGTGAATTTGCTGGTTGCTTGAAATTACATATTGCATGATTGGCAAACTGACCACTGGGGATGCCAATTTTAAACTTTTATATTTTTTACCTAATTATTTTTTGCTGGTTGGTTGAGGCTGCTGGTTGCTTGAATTACAGATGATGGGGATTTGACTGTACCACTGTACAGGTAAAAGGTAACTTAAATTGCACTTTTGATATAAACAATGTTTTGGCCCTTTTTGTAGATTTAATGCATTAGTGGTGCACCAATGAGAATATCTGTAGCAACATAAACATTGCACCTGGCAGAAACTGTGCTTGAGAAAACACATTTTCAAATCAACAGCTAAAGATAAAGAAAGCAACATAGTTTCCTAGTACAGTTCAATGGCAAATCCCTTCCAGAATTCTGTATCCAGTTCACCCATGGGGAGAATTAGAATTTAGGTGACTTTGCATATGTTGCTGACTCGCTTAGAGGATAAATATTAATAAATGATCTTTCCTCTCAAAAATAAACATTATTAAATGTCAAATGAAACTGAACAGAAGTTCCTGGGAGAGTTTAATATTGGAGTACACAAAATTGAAGTTGTATGTTTGATATACTTAAATCAATGTTACTCTCCAGAACAATTCTTTTCCCACCCTCAAAGCGTCAGAGAACTTTTTGTACAGCATTTCTTTTCAGACATGTGAAAATAAATTGCAAAGGACAGTGACACAATAATCAACAAGCCCTCTTTTAACATTTTACCTCACTGTCAAATGATAATTTAGGAATTTTTTATCATTTGAACATAGTGTGTAGATGAATGTGGGCATCAGTCCAAGTTAAAAATTAGGTATTTTTTTCTGAAAACATGCAAGTTACTGTGAAAAACAAAAGGAACCTATGGTCCTTTGAACAATGTGGTCTGACCTGGTGAAAAAATTGCGGCCATATTTCTGCCAATGTTCTTGCATGATCACCTCCACACTTTGTTTGCGTTTGGCGATAATTGACAGCCAGGCAAGCACAGCCCACAGACCATCCTTTTCACGGATATGGTCAGATCCTTGAGAGGTAATGAAAATAACAGCCGGCATGAATCAAAGGTTCAACAAAAAAGAAACATTGAGTATCAAGGCATGGGAACTCTGGCGGAAGGAACACATCAAATGTCTCATTAAGTACTTCCAATATAAGAAAAGATAAGGAGAATGTTTTCCAACTAAATTTCCATGGAAGTGTTCAATTATGAAAGAACAAAGCTATTTCTACTACAATATCATTGCTGGATAATATACAATAATCATTGGTTTTCACTTTCAAAATCCAGGGAGAACAATCCTTAAGATTAGTCAGAGCAGCTAACCCAAAAAGATCAGAAACTGAATCTGGAAATGTTTAGTTTGCATACTCAGCATAACAGAGACAGTGTCTTTATCCAAAAAGCCTCTGGAAGAGGTAGCAGCTCATTGAGTTTTATTAACTTCTGGAATTTTGAGAATGTCATGGCAACGTCTTCAAGAACCAGCGAAAATATAAAGAATTTCTCCATCACTTTTGTGCATGCATTTCTCCAGCACTTTTCTTCATTATTTCCTATGGATGCTGAGTGACCTGTTGAGTTTCTCTTGCACTTTTATGTGTTGTAAACCCCAGCATCTGCAGATTTTGTTTATCTCCGCAAGGTAAGAGGATTTTATCTAGCAAATCAGCATTATCAGAATAGATAATGTAACATATTTATAACAGAAATACATCAGTTAAGATTAACTTCAATAATAATTTTGAACATTTTAGTACAACAAAATAAAAAGTTGAAAACTGCAGAAACTGAACATTTGAAATGTAGCAGAAAATGCTAGAAATATACAATACCATGGTCAGCATACATGAAGAAATTAGCTGAGACATTGCCTTGAGTTGTATCTTTAACAAATAAAACATTTCTATTGGAAGTCAGGTCAGTGAAATATTCAAAAGCATCATGCTATGATTTAATAATCATTCCCTCTGAATTTTTCTCCCTTTTGCCCTTCCCTCCACCTTATCGATTCCATTAAATCTTAATCTAGCTCTGAAAACGATTCAAACTCATAGGTATGGTAGAGTCTTGAGAATTAAGCAAATAAAAGAAATGCCTATTTATGCCTGATATTGGTTCAGATAGATGTTAGGATAACATGTAGTGCAGGAAAGATCCTTTTGAGGTAGGTGATCACACCATCATTCCATGAAATGAGTTATGAAATACAAATGTCACGATACTCGAGTAAATCTATATAAAACAGTAAAATGAGTTGGAGTAGAGTGCATTTTGCACTATTCCAACATTTTTAAAAAATGTATACAATATCTGGGATGCCTGCTGAGAAGCAATACATTTTAACATGAAGTCTGCAGACTACCTTGTCAGGAGTATGCGTACTTGCAAGCATCTATCCTAATCAACAATTCTCTCCCCTTACTCAAACTCTATATACCCTGGAATATCCATGAATCTCTTGAGATGTTATATTGTTTATATCAGGACAACAGAAATTACATTGTACTTTGATACAGGTGTTTTAGACTACAAATAGATGAACTCTTAACTTTAGATAATCATACAGATAAAATCAAAGAAATATACTTAATCAAAATAGCTTCTTTTACAATAACGTTATAACATGTGTTTAAAATCGATCCCAAAAGATTTGCCAATTAAAAATTAATGGTAAAACTGAATCTTCCATGAAACACAGCAGTAATTTTTTCTGTGAATCAAATTAACATGATTCAAGCAAGCCACAGTGATTTATTGCAAGAACAGTTCCTAGTCCACACTAAATCATTTCTAGCAGGAACCAGATTACTGGCATTCTATCAAGATACTGATAAAGGAGAGAAGCACCTGCTGATTTGTTCTTTCTTTAGCTCATAGACAATGAAGCCAAGTATATGGCAATACTGTAAAGGTGAGACAAGCATAGTAATCAACTTAAACCTTCCAAATCTGCACGACTCAGAAATATTACCAATGGCCTTTTAATCCAATTAGCCAAAAGGATAATTGGGTAATTTACATAATCACTCAACTGTTTAACATCATATACATTTGAGGGCAGAGGTTTGAAAGCACCAGATATTTACCAAAACTTAAATCTTCTGCATTGTTATTTCAGTTCCATACAATGCTTTAGAAATTCAATTACAAACCATATAATTATTAAGTGCTGCAAGGTTAGCTCCCAACAAAACAAAAAGTAATGAAGTAACCCAGACATGGACTATTAGTTCTCTAAGTTCATATTATGTACATCGTTACCAGCTTCTGTGTATGTGATGTACCTATGCAAACAACTGATGGTAAGCCCCTCACAGAAAATCATATACTGTATATGCAATAAACACTCAGAGTGAACTACACACAGGAAAGCAGGGCTTAACGGCAGCAACACACAGTGGACCATTAATAATACAACCAAGCATACTTCATGGGGAATAATGTCCTCCAGAAATTACCCCATAAGCAAACCAGAAGGCCAAGGACAATTTGTCAGAGTGGCACAAAGTGGGGAGCAGAAAAACCCATTCATAATGTTACGGAGTCGAGGACCCCAAAACCAGCAGCTATAGATATGCACCACAACACAGGGTTATTTAAACAAAAGTAGTTTTTAATTATATTTGAACAAGAAAACAGAATTAAACTTTAACTTATTACTTAACCTACTTACTTAAACCCCACCCCCCCACCCCACCCTCTAATATGCGCAGGTGTGTGTAATGTGTATTTAAGATTAGAAGAGTTCTTTGGATCACAGACAATCTCACTGGTTGCAGGCAATTCTTGTATTGTGCACAGAAGTTAGCATTAACAAAGTTCACCAGTCTTTGCTGCTTAACAGGCAAATAGTTACCACTCAGGAGGGTTCTTGCTGGTTTTCAGAGAGAGATTCCTCTTCCAAGACACCCGCAACTGATTCCTTTTCAATCAGTCTTGCTGTTGGAGGAGTCACATGATGGAGTAGTGGCTCGTCAGGAAAACCAGCCCTCTCCAGAAAAATAGGAAATAAGTTAGAAAAAGACAAAGCACAACAAATGAAATATAAGAAATAGAAGATAAAGTTACAGAGAAGAGAAAGAAGATGGCACCCAAGAAGGAGAAAGTAAAAACAACCGAAAATAAAAAGTAGAAAAGTCGCTGGAGAAGAAAGAAGAAGACCTTACCTGCATGAAGGAACAGGGAACTGTGGTGGCAAGGAGCACCCGATCCCCGAGGTTAGTGCCTGCCCTGCGAAGTCGCGACCTCCCGACCGGTGGACTTCAAAAATGGCTCTCAGAGCCAAACAAAATTGCACAACTGCGCAATCAAAGGAAAAAGAGGAGGGGGGCTCAGCAGAGGAGCGGGCAGCCACAGCACAATCAGCTGAGGGACGCCCGACACCAGGGCACTCAGCTGGAGGACAAGGAAGGCAGCAGAGGAGGGAGCGAGGAAACAGACGAGGGAGAAAGACGGAGGGGTGACCGACAAGAGGCCCGACAGATGAGCAGCCCAGGAGGGGAGGACCAACAGCAAGAGGCCCACCAAGAGGAAGCCCAACAAAGAGATACAAGCAGCTCATCTGGAAAAACAGAAGAGACACAGACACAAAGAAGGGAAGAAGAAGACACAAACACAGGTACAGACACAGAAGAAGAGAAAGAAGAAGACCAATATCTTCACAGAGAAATAGAAGGTAAAACTGATGGACAGAATATTGATAAAGCTTTTTTTGAAGAACAAATGAGATCATTAAATGAATGGTTATCATGAGAATTTAGTGCAATTAAAAGGAAAATAAAAAGAGCAGAAGATAAAGTGCAAAGTTTAGAGCTGGTCATGACAGAAATAGGGAAAAGAGTAGAAAATGTGGAAGAGCAGGAAACGGCTGTAGAAATGGAAGTAAATGACTTAAGAGAAAAATTGGAAGAAAGTGACAAAAAAATTAAAGAGACACAAGAGTTCTTATCTCAGAAAATTGATATGTTGGAAAATTATAGTAGGCGAAACAACATAAAAATAGTGGGCCCGAAGGAGGGTGAAGAAGGCACAGACATTAAGGAATTTATAAAAGGATGGATCGCGAAGGTCCTGGGAATGACAGAAATGCAGGAAGAAGTGGAAATAGAAAGGGCACACAGAACATTAGCTCCGAAACCACAGATACATCAAAAACCAAGATCCATCTTGGTAAAATTTTTGAGATATACGACAAGAGAAAATATACTGGAGCGAGCGAGGAATAAAGTTAGAGAAGATAATAAGCCATTGGAATAAAAGGGTCAAAAAACATCTTTTTACCTAGACACAAGTTTTGAACTCTTAAAGAGGAGGAAGGAGTTTAATAAAGTGAAAACGATTTTATGGAAAAAAGGTTATAAATTCATGTTAAGACATCCAGCTGTGCTTAAAATATTTATACCCGGGGAGCAAAACAGACTGTTCTCAGATCGGGAGGAAGCACAAGAATTCACAGAACATTTGCAGGACAGAGGGAGAGATGATGAGAGGTAACAAGAATGAAGAATGGCAATAAAGTATATATAAAGATGTAAAAACAATGTATATGTAAAGAACTAAAGAGGGAAAAGAGATGGGAAGGAAGGAAGGGGGAAAAAAGAGGGACCTTTGTTATATGTGTAAAAAAAAGTGTTTTCTGGGGGGGGTGGCTGGGGGAGAGGGAATAACCGTCACTCCAAAATCAGTTGACGCATGCAAGCAAGATCGCAATCCAAAAGGAAAGGGGAGTTGTGGTTGTCCGGCAAAGGATAAGGCAGAACTCGGGGAGGGGGGGGGGGGGGTGGGGAGCTTTAAGGTTAAGGTATTATTGGGTATGGGAACTGTTGGGGTTTTGAGTTTAATAAGGGAAAACTAAGAGATGAAAATGGGAAAAAGGGGGATGGAGGTGGAAAAAAGGTGTAAGCAAGATACAAGATGGCCACATTGAACTATATGACTATAAACATTAATGGAATGCATAACCAAATTAAAAGAAGAGGCTACTAAATTTATTGAAGAAGGAAAAAATAGATTATAGCATTTGTGCAGGAAATGCATCCAACTGAAGTGGAACATAACAAATTAAAGAGAGACTGGGTAGGAGACATAACAGGAGCATCCTACAATTCAAAAGCTAGAGGTATAGCCATATTAGTTAACAAAAATGTACCAATCAAAATAGAGGAGGAAATAATAGATCCAGCAGGGAGATATGTAATGATAAGGTGTCAGATATACTCAGAAGTTTGGAATTTGCTCAATATTTATGCACCTAACGAAGAGGATCAAAAGTTTATGGAGGATTTTTTTTTTTAAGATTGCAGACACACAAGGAAATATATTGATAGGAGGGGATTTAAACCTTAATTTGGACCCAATGTTGCATAAAACTGAACAAAAGACAAGCAAAAAGAATAAAGTAGCCAAATTTATGGTTAAATCAATGAAGGAAATGAAACTTATGGATACATGGAGGAGGCAACACCCAAGAGAGAAGAAATATTCATATTATTTGAGTAGGCACAAAACATACTCAAGGATTGATATGTTTTTGTTGTTGGCCCATATTCAAGGGAGAGTTAGGAAAACTGAGTATAAAGCAAGACTACTATCAGATCATTCACCCCTGTTATTAGCAATAGAACTGGAGGACATCCCACCAAGAACATATAGATGGAGGTTAAACTCCATGCTACTTAAAAGACAGGAATTTAGAGAGTTTATTGAATGCCAAATTAAAACATTTTGAAATAAACACAGAATCAGTGAAAGACAAATGTATATTATGGGACGCAATGAAAGCCTTCATTAGAGGTCAGGTAATAAGTTAGCCTGGCAACTTAAAACAGAACAAGCTAAAAGAACTGTATTAACATCAAGGAAAAAGGACAAACAAATTACACACAACCCAACAGAGATTAATGAAAACTTTGAGGAATTTTATGAACAATTATACCAAACTGAGAACAAGGGGAAAGGTAATAAAATAGTGGAATTTTTAGCTAAAATTGAACTGCCAAAATTGCAAGAAAAGGAACAAAACAAACTAATAAAACCATTTGAAATAGAGGAAGTACAGGATATATTTAAAAAAGCTGCTGAACAATAAAACACCAGGAGAGGATGGATTTCCAATAGAATTTTATAAAACATTTGAAGAGTTATTAATTCCTCCTCTCCTGGGAGTAATGAACCAGGTAGAAGAAACACAAAACTTGCCAGATTCATGTAAGACAGCAATAATTACAGTAATACCAAAGACGAGGAAAGATCATTAACACCAGCATCATATAGACCAATATCTCTACTTAACTCAGATTATAAGATAATAGCAAAATTATTAGCAAACAGATTGGCCGATTGTGTACCAAAAATAGTAAAACAAGATCAAACTGGATTTATTAAGATGAACAGCGGATAATGTCTGTAAACTTATTAATCTAATTCATGCAGTTCAAGGAAATAAGAAACCAACAGTGGCTGTTGCTTTCGACGCAGAAAAAGCCTTTGACAAGAGTAGAGTGGAACTATTTATTTAGAGTATTACAGAAGTTCAATCTACCAGAAAAATATATAAATTGGATTAAAGAATTCTATAATGGACCGTTGGCAAAGGTAAATGGATATGTATCGAATCAATTTAAATTAAGTAGGTCAACGATACAGGGATGTCCATTATCCCCCTCATTGTTTGCCTTAGCAATAGAACCTTTGGCAGAACTGATAAGGATAGAAAATAAAATAAAAGAGATAAAAATAAAATCAGTTTATTTGCAGATGACATCATAGTATACCTAACAGAACCAGAGGTATCAGTAAAAGAATTACATAAGAAATTGAAGGAATATGGAGAAATATCGGGGTAAAAGATCAACACAAAGAAAAGTGAAGTGATGCCAATGAATAATGCAGATTATACAGAATTTAAAAAAGAAGCACCATTTAAATGGCAAGCACAAGCAATCCGATACCTAGGAATCAAGTTAGATAATAACTTAAGCCACTTCTACAAACTAAATTATCAGCCACTAATAAGGAAATTGCAGGAAGACTTAGAACATTGGAAAGAATTACTGCTAATGTTGATAGGGAGGGTAAACTGCATTAAAATGAATGTGTTCCCAAGGATACAATACTTATTTCAAACGTTACCAATTCCCTTAACAGAATTTTTTTTTAATGAACTAAAGAGAACAATAAGGAAATTCTTGTGGAAAGGGAAGAAACTGAGGTAAGCGTTAGATAAATTCTTCTTTGGCTTGGCTTCGCGGACGAAGATTTATGGAGGGGGTAAAAAGTCCACGTCAGCTGCAGGCTCGTTTGTGGCTGACAAGTCCGATGCGGGACAGGCAGACACGATTGCAGCGGTTGCAAGGGAAAATTGGTTGGTTGGGGTTGGGTGTTGGGTTTTTCCTCCTTTGCCTTTTGTCAGTGAGGTGGGCTCTGCGGTCTTCTTCAAAGGAGGTTGCTGCCCGCCAAACTGTGAGGCGCCAAGATGCACGGTTTGAGGCGTTATCAGCCCACTGGCGGTGGTCAATGTGGCAGGCACCAAGAGATTTCTTTAGGCAGTCCTTGTACCTTTTCTTTGGTGCACCTCTGTTACGGTGGCCAGTGGAGAGCTCGCCATATAACACGATCTTGGGAAGGCGATGGTCCTCCATTCTGGAGACGTGACCCATCCAGCGCAGCTGGATCTTCAGCAGCGTGGACTCGATGCTGTCGACCTCTGCCATCTCGAGTACTTCGACGTTAGGGGTGTAAGCGCTCCAATGGATGTTGAGGATGGAGCAGAGACAACGCTGGTGGAAGCGTTCTAGGAGCCGTAGGTGATGCCGGTAGAGGACCCATGATTCGGAGCCGAACAGGAGTGTGGGTATGACAACAGCTCTGTATATGCTTATCTTTGTGAGGTTTTTCAGTTGGTTGTTTTTCCAGACTCTTTTGTGTAGTCTTCCAAAGGCGCTATTTGCCTTGGCGAGTCTGTTGTCTATCTCATTGTCGATCCTTGCATCTGATGAAATGGTGCAGCCGAGATAGGTAAACTGGTTGACCGTTTTGAGTTTTGTGTGCCCGATGGAGATGTGGGGGGGCTGGTAGTCATGGTGGGGAGCTGGCTGATGGAGGACCTCAGTTTTCTTCAGGCTGACTTCCAGGCCAAACATTTTGGCAGTTGCCGCAAAGCAGGACGTCAAGCGCTGAAGAGCTGGCTCTGAATGGGCAACTAAAGCGGCATCATCTGCAAAGAGTAGTTCACGGACAAGTTTCTCTTGTGTCTTGGTGTGAGCTTGCAGGCGCCTCAGATTGAAGAGACTGCCCTCCGTGCGGTACCGGATGTAAACAGCGTCTTCATTGTTGGGGTCTTTCATGGCGTTAGATAAATTAACAGAGAGGTAATAACCAAGGTGGTTTGCAGTTACCAAACTTTAGAAATTATTATAAAGCTGCACAATTAAGGTATTTATCAGATTTTTACCAGACATGGGAAAAACCAGACTGGACTAAGATAGAACTAGATAAAATAGGGGAGAAGGTACTGGAACATATACTTTGTAAGTGGGATGAAAAGTTGGTGCAATATAAAAGCTCACCAGTATTGCATCATTTATTTAATATATGGAAGAAGAGCCACTTAGAAAGGAAAAAAAATGAATGACCAAATACCAAAATTGTTATTGACACAAAACCCACTAATCCCTTTTACAATAGATAACCTTTCCTTTAGAGAATGGGAGAGAAAAGAAATCAAAAGAATAGAAAATTGTTTTTTGAGAAATAATTCATTTACATTTGAACAGTTGAAGTGTAAATATGGAATAACTCATGGTACAACGTTTGCATATCATCAATTGAAAGCTTATTTAAAGGATAAATTGGTAAACAGATTGAGATTACCTGAAGGAAGCAGCTTTGAATATGTGATTACAGACACAATGATAATTAAAAGGTTTATAACGAACATGTGCATAAAGCTGCAAGATAAGGAAAATGATGAAATAAACTATAAACCTAAACAAAAGTGGGAAAAGGATTTAAACAAAGATAAAAAATGAAGTATGGGAAAAGTTATGTTCTGGAACTATGAAGAATACAATAAACACAAGGTTACGCATGATACAGTATAATTGGTTACACAGGGTATATATCACTCCTCAAAAATTAAAAGAATGGGATTCAACATTATTAGATAGATGTTTTCGCTGTAAGGAGGAAATGGGAACAACAGTACATGCAATTTGGGCATGTACGAAAGTTAATACGTTTTGGGAAGAACTAAATCAGATACTAAATAAAATTACAAAAAAAAAATACCAAAAAATCCAGAGATCTTAACCCAGAGTAACATAAGAAGTAAAGAATTAGGCCTCAAATTGGATAAAGCGCAAAAAAGAATCATTATGATAACCTTAGCAATAGCAAAAAAATGTTTAATGTCAACTTGGAAAATGGAAGAGAGCATGAGAATACAGCAATGGTACATGGAAATGAATAAATGTATTCTATTAGAAAAAATAACATACAATTTAAAAAATAAAGTCACATTGTTTGAACAAATTTGGGAACCATATATGGGACATAACAGAGAGAGCTTGCCTAGGACCTTCAACCCCAAAAATGAAAATGATAAGAAGACAAAATAACTAGATTCAGTGTGTAACAAATAGATGATGCATTTTTCTTGTTTATTTTCCTTTGTGTGAAGATATTATTTTATGGTTTTATTGTATTGTATATGTTGAATATTTATGGGTTTTGGAGGGGGGTGGCAAAAAGGGAGAAAATGCCACTGTGTAAATTTAATGAGAAATGTTTGTACATATTTTGGTTGATATGTGAAAAATAAAAAGTTATAATAAAAAAAAATCAGTCTTGCTGATGAAACCTACCCCCTTCAGGGTTCTCCAGATGATCCTCCTCCTTTCAGGTCACCTTACAGACAGACAGCCTTTTCCTTTGACCATACAGTCTTCCAAAAGTTTGCCAGCTTTGTCCTTCTGGAACTGATTTCTTTCTCCTCTCTCTTTGTTTTCACACCCTCCCTCTCTTGAATACAAAACTGTTCTCCCCTGACTGCAAAAATCACATGCTCCCCAATCAAGCTGTATGTTGATACATTGTTGCTCCTCTGCAAAAAGCACTCTGCAAAAGTCCTGCAAAAATTCTGTGTTTTAAAATGTGTGTGTGCAAGCTGTTCTAGCAATCCCTCACAAGCCACCTCTAAATACTCTGTCACAATAAAAAAAATTCCCCAATAATTCTTCCATAAACCAAGATCCCATCTTCAGCTGTTGAACAGCAATGCATCTGAAAGCTAAATTCATTTCCTGTCAGTGGTGACAGATTATGCAACCAGAGCTCCTGCCAAATTACAATCCATAGTCTTCTTTGACTGTCAAGGTGAAGGTCACTATCACCTTAACTTTTTAGTTTCAAGTTGATTTCAAATCAGATGTCCTCATTATTATTTATAAACATTGTAGGATATTCTCTACTCATTAAGTGAGGTGATCATTACCTTCCTGACACGATTAGTGTAGTGGTTAGTGTAATGCTGTTACAGCGCCAGCAATCAGGACTGAGGTTCGAAGCCTTTGCTGTTTATAAGGAGTTTGTACATTCTCTCTGTGTCTGTATGGGTTTCCTCTGGGTGCTCTGGTTTCCTCCCACCATTCAAAACATTCTGGGGTTGTAGGTCAATAGGGTGTAATTGGGCGGCATGGGTTTGTGGGCCGAAAGGGCCTGTTACTATGGTGTATGTCTAAAATTAAAATTTAAAAAAAAAATTAAAATTCCCTTTGACCAAAGCGTACAGGCATCACTGGCAAACACATCTGCAATGGTTGCAGTCTTCCCAAAGCTTCTGAAGTAAAAGATTATATATGTGATATTCTGAGTTCTACATGTACTGTAAATCTGGAACTCTTTGTAACACACAGGATCTCTTAACATAAAGATGATGTGAGATTATCAGCAGAAAATACTAATTTTAACACTACATCTTCAACAAATTCACTTCTTCCCCAGGCATTTGCTGTTCACTATGGCTCTTGAAGGACCAGAATATTCTCTGTATTCTGCACTCCTCTCCAGCATGAATTCTTGGTCAAGCTGGATCATAACTGAAAATATATTCATGGAGGGACAAAAAGTGTTATGTATATAGCAATATGTTATATTCCTTGGATTGATCAGGTGCATTCCATAATAGTCAGCCAAGAATCACTCCCTATTCTACCACCATTTGCTTTATATTCCAAAATCTAGTAATAACAAGGGCATTAATCTTTCATTTGTTTCACACCTGCACGCTGTGTTAATTGGAGAAGAGGCAAAGGAAAACAGAAAGAAAGCGAAAGAAACTGATATTCATAGGAAGGCCCACTTAGTTAGCTCCATCCACAAGCAGTAAGGTAGTATCTGCTGAGGTGTCACAAGTCCATGCTACTACATGGACTTGGAAGTTCAACAGCAAGTAAGTTTAGGATGACATTAGTCACAGTTAAGATCATTCCCCCCTCAAAGAGAAGTCTTACCAATTCCCATTGATACTCAGTAGTATTGACCTTCTTAATTCACCACCAAAGAAAAATCTTGGGAGATTAGAAAATAACTTCAACAAAGCACAAAACTACGAGGCTAATACATCATGTCTTAGCTGCAACTACAATGGAGTTGTACTCTAGCAGATGAAAGACATGACTGTACATTTAAAGTGCCTGGAGGAGCAGACAAAAAAAGCCTTATTTTGTAGGCTTGAGAACTGGAAAATGCAATTAACCCATACTCCATCATGGGCCAGCATGGACACAGTGGTAAATTGGCCCTATCTCCTGTAAATTTCTAAGATTCTGTGGACTCTTTACATCTCAAACTCATCATTCCATTCTAATGCTCAAGTATGGGTTACAAAAGTTATCTGGAGCTCCTAGGGGCAATGAGAAAAACTACTTTTAATATGTGCTGCCCTGACCAGAGTCCAGAAAACAATCCATCTGCCTCTGTAAGAGTAACCCAAAGACACAAAGCTTGACCCTCTGGATAACGATTTCTAGAGCAATGTCAAATCATTCCAGTGAACCATCCTGAACTATCACTGAATTTCAGTACTGACTTATCAGGGTAGTTTAGCTGACCAGTAGAAACTATAAGTCACAAAAGGAAGTCTTCAACACAAGGCAGAGATAGTTTTCAGATGACAATTCTGAAATTTCCAAGATGCATTTTGCTCTTACTTGTAAGCTTACTAATTCCCCAGGTTTGAGATAATTGTATTTGAAGGGTTCCTTTCTGGAGTGCGTACAAGGCAGCTCTTCATAAACTATATGGAAAATGTGCCAGCTGGTTCCAATGAATAAAGGGAAGCACAATATTTAATGCCTCAACTCTCATGTTGCTATTACTAACAGAAATCATTTCACTATAACATGTATAAATTGCAAAGGTCAGATCCAAACAGTCCAACGTAACCATTGTTTTTACACTCTGATCAATCCATCATAATAATCATGCTCTTGGGACTTCTGCTGGCAACCTGACGCTTTGAAGAGGTGTGGTCGTGAGCTTCGACTAATTTGTTTATATTTCCCTACTTTCTACTCACTTTTAATTAACCAGACTGGTTAAAATTTATTTTTAAGACTGTCAATCACTACTAGAAGACCTCTCATGCTAAAGAGAGCAGCCAAATTTAAATTTAAAACCATAAAAGAGAGGAGGAGGAAAAAACTGAGATTAAACAGGACACTCCTTTGACATTTGGAATGGCTACCAAAATGATTGGAAGGCAGTCAATGGATATCAACAAAGCTTTAAAAATTTTTTAAAAATGATAAAATAGCATGTATTGATTTTGATATATAGTAATTTTGGCTATATATATAATTTTTACATGCGCCAATAAAATAAAATTTGAAAAAAAAACAAAGCTTTAAAAATGTGGGCCAAAGAAATTGAAAAGAAACGATGCAATTTGGAGTCACTACCACAAAAATAGAAGAATGTCTAACTGCATTGGAAGCCGATGGCATCACGGTAAATAATAGGCTGGATAAACTTGAACAACAAAATGAAGCTTTGATGCTGGATGAACTGATATAGAGACAGTCTGGTTTAATACAACTTTCTGGTTTAATACAACTTTCTACACCAGCTCTACCTCACACCGCAAAAGATTCAAAAGGCAAAACCAGAGGTGCCAGAGACGTGTTCAGGTGTGGAGTGGAGATGGGATAATTTGTTCATGCAACCTGGTCCTGCACAAAGGTGGCCCCATTTTGACAGGATCTGGCCGACATATTAAGCAGGATAACAAAAGTAACCTTTCTGCCGGATCCATAGTTGTATCTGCTGGGAAACCTTATGGACATAAGCTACAAATTAACCAAATACCAAATTCAATTCTTATTGGGTTTTTTTCCAAAGTGGTAACCTGGAAGTCTAACTCCTCTCTCCTTATCAGTAGGTGGACTACAGACATGCATAGCTGTATTCACATGGAAAAAAAAAATCACGTACAACCTTAGATATCGACACAGCACATTTTGTTAAAATATGACAGCCATATCTGAAGTACATGGGAGCACAACTCTAGCCACACCTCAACAAAAATACCAAAAGATGGATTAATAAAATAAGTTACATGAGGTGGTGCTCCACAGCCTCCCTGGATATTCATTGGAAGAGCCGACACCACACCCAGTGTTTTTTTCTTTTTCTTTAAAAAAAAGGAGGGGAAAGAACAATGAGGTAATGGTGAAGCTGTATAAATATGATTTAACACCTGTCTTATTCTACCCAGCGAGACTGAGGATTACCCAAGGAGATCAGAAGATATTTCTACATCCATCCAAAGAGGTTTGGAAATTTGTGAAAGAGAGACTACTGTCAAGATGAGTGAACTTTTGATACTTGAATCTGACTGATTACAATTATTTATTTTCTCTTTCCTTGGTCTTCTGAAGTAACATGTTTGTATAAGGGAAATGACCATATCTGTGAAATATTTTTGATTTATATATTTAATCAATTATACATTAATAACAGCGGAAGATAACTTTTGGTGGTCTGAATGTTATTATTTCTGCTGGTTTTACCAATCATTGATTTCTCTAGACGCATGTATCCAGAACTTCTTTGTTCATTTTACTTTCAGGAGATATATTTGCTTTATTTAAAATTAATATGAAATCATTTGATATGAAGCTGTTCGCTAGCGATAGATGGTTTGGTTCAAATTTTTTCTTTTGAAAACATTTATATATTTTACAGACTAACTGTTGCTAAATGAGTGGACATGCACAAAGGAGGATTTGGAATACATTTCAGATACTATCATATTGTCAACAGTGTTTTGATATATTTATTTGGACTTATTATAGGGAAGAAATAAAATACAATACATCTTTAATTTTGGAGCAGTAACAACAAGATTATTTTGAGCCGGTCACATTTTCTTTCCGTGACCTTCAAGGAAGGAGGGCAGGAAGGAAGGGATTTGTTTGGTTTTTCAAGATATAAGGTTATTATTAACAATTCATCTTTTGTTTTGCAGCAATGATTCACAGCTGTGGCCTCTGGAGTAAAAATGAATCGTCCCTATGTATCCATTCATTTTGTTCTATACTATAAATTATTTGAATAAGGGCACCTATTAAAATTATATTGTGGAATGGGAAGGGGCTTAATGGACCCAAAAAAAGGAGGGTACTTGTTCACATTAAACATTTAAAGGCAGATATTACTTTCTTACAGGAAACACATATTAAAAAGGTAAAGATAGACTAATGTTTGAATAGACATGGCAATATTACCATTCACTTTCAGAAGCTAAAATCAGGAGTGTCTCCTTTTTAATTCAACAAAATGTCCCATTTCTACTCTATAATAGCATCATAGATAAAATGAGATGCTATATTATCCTCACAGGGACAATGCTTAATAAATTAATTGTTTTAGCTAATATTTAAACTCCAAATGTGGATGAACCAGTTTTTTCCAAAGATTTTTTTTTCACTATTACCAAATTTATCTAAATATTAACTAATTTTAGGTGGGGATTTTTATTGTTGTCTAAGCAAACTGTTAAGACTTCTTCAAATGAAATCAGCTTTGACAATACATTCTTTCTTATCCAAGTTATATCAGACCAGGCTATAGTGATTTCAAATTTCGAGTTTTCAAGTATTCCAAATACTAAAAAACAGTGGTGATTTAATACTATATTACTTAAGACCAAAGAATTTTTGATTTTATTTTTATAAAATCAGATTCAATTTTTTTCTTGTTGTTAATTCAACCCTAAAGATTTACAATTCAATTAAGTGGGATGCAATGAAAGCCTACTTATGTGGTCAAATTATTTCACATACAGCTAGTATAAAAAAAAGACCACAAAAAGAATGGATTTGATCAATCAGATTAAAAAGATTGACCTACAACTTGCCCAAAGTAGAAACCCGGAGTTATTTCAGAAGAAAACTGAACTCAAACTATAATTTATTTTTCACTAGTCCAATAAGAGCAATTTTATACCCATGGAGAGCAATCTGGCAAATTACTAGCCAATCATCTGAAAGCTATTTCGATTAAAAAACAAATTAATAGGATTTCTCACCCTGAAGGTACAATAACCACTGGCCATTCTAAATAACGCTTTAGAGATTTCTATTTTTAACTTTAGTCTTCTGAATTTAACAATGAATATGATCTGATGAATGATTTTTTTTTAGAACATTTGGATATACTGACAATATCCCAGGAAAACCAACAAAGTTTAGAGCTCCAAGTTCACAAGAAGAACTGCAAAAAGCAATATCCTCTCTACAATCAGGCAAATCTCTGGGTGCAGACAAATTTCCAGTGGAGTCTTACAACTTAATCTCTAAACAACTTATTCCGCAACCAAACCTAGTACTGAATGATTAATTCCAAGAAATTACCTCCTTCTTTTAGAGAGGCTGCAATTTCTATGATTTAAAAAAAGGGGAAGATCCTGATAATTGTGCATCCTACAGTACTATTTCTTTACTCAATGTGGATATGATGATTTTAGCAAATGTTTTAGCACATAGATTAGAGAATATTTTATCAGGAATAATAAATTTAGACTAAATGGGTTTTATTAAAAATAGATTAATTTTTATGTGATTAAAGTATCATAATATTCATAGATTAAATATTCTCCTTCTACTCACCCTAATGAATGTATTCTTTCCTTAGAAACTGAAAAGGCATTTGATAGAGTAGAATGTTATACCTATTTGCCACTATAGTAAAATTTAATATTGGACCAGATTTTAATCAATGGATAAAACTTTTATATGCATCTCCAACAGCATCAATTCGTACTAATTCTCAACAATCAAAGTTTTTTTAAAATTACAATGAGGCATAAAACAGGGTTGTTCCCCTAAATCCTCTAATTTTTGATTTAGTGGTTGAGTCGCTAGCTGTTGCTATACAAGCAAATGAAGATTTTAGAAGCTTGTTTAGAGGACCTATTGAACATAGGTTATCTCTATATGCAGGCGACCTTTTAGTTTTTGTGTCCATTCCAGAGGTATCTATACCAAAGATACTGTCATTATTTATATGCTTTAGTAAATTCGCAGGATATAAACTTAATCTGCATAAAAGAAAATTATTATCACCAAAAGGCCCAGTTACTCGATATTCTAATTATCCTTTTAAAATAGTGAAAGATCAACTTACATATCTAGGTATTATGATAACTAAGAATTTTAAAAACCACTTTAAAGAAAACTTTGTAGTTTTATTTAATCAAACTAAAACAATACTCTCTAGATGGTCACCATTTTCTCTATGATAGGCCATACTAAGTTGATTAAAATGAACACTTTACCAAAATTTTTATATTTATTTTAATCATTACCAATTTGTATTTCTAAGTCTTTCTTTGACACATTGGAATCATCTACTATGTCATACATGGCAAGGAAAGAAACCAAGAATAAATAAAAGTTATCTTCAGAACACAAGAAATGATGGAGGATTGTCGCTACCTAATTTTAGATTTTATTATTGGGCAATGAACATGAGGAAAATGTTAGTACTCTTACAGTTTGATAATAGAGATGACTGCCCCAATTGGATGAAAATAGAATTGAAATCCCTTAAGAATACTTCTTTATGGGCAGTATTTGGCTCACTTTTACCTCTCTCTATTCCAAAACTAACAAAGAATTTAATAATGAGACATAGATTGAAGATTTGGAGTTTTTAAAATTAAGACATGTTTTTGGAATAATTACTAGTCCTAATCTACTCAATAATTTATTCCAACCTGCCATTTTAGATGCAAGCTATGAAGAATGGAATCATTGAGGAATTAAAACTTTTAAAGATCCTTTTATCCAACAAAATTTTGTATCTTTATAACAATTGATGATGAAATTTAATCTGCCAAACAGACACCTTTTTAGATATTATCAAATTAGACATTTTATTAATTCTAAACTTTCAGTATTTCTATATCTTCCTAATCTGAATTTTATAGATGAACTTTTTGAATTAAAATTTGTACATAAATATATAATATCCACCTTATATTATAAAATAGTGAATTCTTACTTAGGATCAAATTGAATGGGAAAATGATCTTATGTCCATTTCAGAAGAAGATTGGATTTTAGTTTTGGCCCTTATCCATAACTCATGCATAGAATACATTTTTCTAAAGTTAAGCTCGCTCGAATCTATCCAGATATCAACTCATTATGTGGCAAATGTAAATGATTTGAAGCTTCTTTGATACATATGTTTTGGTTTTGTCCCAATTTAGCAGGATATTGGACAACTATTTTCAGAACATTTTTGGCCATTTTTGGGGTTGATCTAGAACCATGTCCGTTGATTGCAATATTTGGCTTCTCCAATTATGTAAATGCATATTTAACATCTAACCAAAAGCATGTCTTAGCATTTTATACATTACTGCTAGAAGGGGAATATTGCTTAAATGGATAGAGGACTTTCCATCCACCCATAGGCAATGGTTACTGGATATTATGTCCTTTCTAAGTTTCAAAAAAAAAAATCAGACATAATGTTACAAAGATTAAGATTGCTTTCAATAAGACTTGGGGACAATTTATAGCTTACTTTCATAATTGGAATGATCACGGTGCGGGGATGAAGTAAATGGGTATGATTTATTGGATCTCAGGAGGCTGTTGCTCAATTTCAAGTCTGCTTGAATCCCAATTTCAATCTTTACAATCAACATTTTTTTTCTTTTTCCTTTCTTTTTTACTATTCACCGTATGTTTAGATTGGAATAGAAGCTCACGTATTATTATTTCTATATGTGATACCAATCTAAATGCATATTATTGTCGACGAGGTGGCACTGTTGGCGGGCTGACCAGGGTTCTGAAACTTTTCAAAAACATGAAAGTTAAAAGCTTATGGATCATGAAAATTGCGAATGGCCTCCCCTCCAGGAAGTATCGAAAATGCCATATTGTGAGGTAAAGTGCTAGCAGCTCCCTGTCGAAAGCATTGTATTTCAGCTCTGGTGGTCGTAAGTGTCTGCTGAAAAATGCCAGGGGTCTCCA
The DNA here is from genome assembly GCF_036971445.1 of Narcine bancroftii. Taxonomy (NCBI): domain Eukaryota; kingdom Metazoa; phylum Chordata; class Chondrichthyes; order Torpediniformes; family Narcinidae; genus Narcine; species Narcine bancroftii. Next base: position 90,750,227 of record NC_091473.1, on the reverse strand, counting down.
GTGGCCACCCATGAGCTGCTCAAGTACTTCCCCAATTGCAATGCTCAAAGCATTGACAGTTAAGGTGGTGGGGGCATCGGTCCTTGGGTATACAAGCAACGTGGCATTGGATAGGGCATCTTTGGTATGTTGGAAAGCTGCTGCAGCCTCGTCATCCCATGCCAGGTCTTTCTTTGTTGGGGCCATCACGGTGAAGAGCAGGCGTATGATACAGGCGTTTCATCCGCTGGGATGAAACTATTGTAAAAATTAAATATACCCATAAATTCCTGCAGGCCTTTTACCGTGGTAGGCCTGGTAAATTGGCGAATGGCTTCCACTTTGCTTGGTAGGGGTGTTGCACCGTCCTTGGTGATCCTATGGCCCAGGAAGTCAATGACCTCCAATCTGAACTGGCACTTGGCCAGGTTGTCAGTGAGGCCAACTTGCTGAGGCGGGTGTAAAGCTGGCACAGATAGGAAATATGTTCCTGCTGATCTTTGCTTGCAAATGATGATGGCATCCAGGTAGATGAACAGGAAGTCCAAATCCCTACCCAACTGCATCCATGAGGCACTGGAACATTTGTGCCACATTCTTGAGGCCGAATGGCATGCGCAGGAACTCAAATAGGCCAAATAGATGAATTATTATCGTCTTCTTGATGTTGTCAGGGTGTACGGGGAGCTGGTGGTAACCACACACCAGGTTGACCTTAGCGGCGAAATCCTGGATGTGGTGAATGGGAGAGTGGTCTGGAGTGGTGGCATCGTTCAGGTGTCTGTAGTCTCCACATGGTCGCCAGCCATCGGAGGCCTTTGTAACCATATGTAATGGTGAAGTCCAGAGGCTATCAGATCTGCGAATGATGCCCAGTTCCTCCATGCATTGAAATTCTTCTTTCGCCAGGTACAATTTATCTGGTTGCCCCTAAGTGGTTATATGGTGTTGAACACATGCTTCAGCATGGCAGAGGTGAATGGTGGCCTGAGGATGGACGGGAACTCTGTCAAGATGCGGCTGTATTAGTCAGTGGAAGATGCAACTGAGGCCAGACAGGAAAGGTCTGGAAAGTTTTGGCATGCACCAACTTTTTGGCTTTTAGGTTGACCAGCAGGCTGTGTGCCCTCAAGCAATCCGCCCTTAAAAGTGGCTTTTCCACTGATGCGAGTTGAAAGTCTTGTTTCCTAACCACACCGTCACCGGTCATTTTCAAAAAGTCTTTATTGAGCTGTTATTGGCAGCTCACAGGGTGGGGCCATGATGTCTTGTACGGATTTTGAGTGGCATCCGCAGGATGACTCTGATTTATGCACCTGTGTCAATGAGAAACCTGTGGCCCGAGATTTTATCACTAACATGGAGGAGGCTGTCTGGGTGGCCAGCCGTCAAAGCCATCAGTGATGGCTGGCCGTGGTATTTCCCGGAAACGTGCAGGGCTGTCTGCATTTACAGGCTTCTGCTCCCCACCTTTGGTGGTAGAAACACCATTTCCTGTCCACTCCCTCAGTCGACTTGCAGGGGAGTTGTTGGTCTCAGAACAGATGGGGTTTGGTCTGTGGCTCTGCCTGAGATCTACCAGTTGACTGACATGGACTCATTTTCCTCCCTTGGTCCGCTATAGGATGTCTGCTTTGGCAATGACCTTTCTGGGATCTCTGAAGTCTGCATCTGCTAGTAGCAGCTGATGTCATAGGGAAACTGTTCTAGAAATGCCTGCTCGAAAAAGGCAGGGTTTGTGACCTTCTGCCCACGTGAGCATCTCGTCCATTATGGCGGATGGCGTTCTGTCCCCCAGGCTCTCCAGGGGCATAAGCCTGGCTGCCCTTTCGCGCCTGGAGAGTCCGTACATGTTGATAAGTAATGCTTTCAGCACATTGAATTTACCTTCCTCTGGTGGGGCCTGGATGAGGTTGTCTACTCTGGTTGCGATCTCCTGGTCCAAGGAGTTTACCAGGAGTATTTGGTAGAGTTGATAAAGATTTGTTTAATCTGGAACTATGCCTCTGTCTATCCGAACCATGTGCGGGGTCAGAGTGTCCAGAAGGTGGGTAAATTTAGCGCAATGGCGCTTACTGCTGCAGCGTATATGCTGAGTCCAATAAACTTTTGGACTCATCAGGGTCACCAATGTAGCAAGCAAGCTGACTGAGTGAATGAATGAGACCAGCAGTCAGTGGACTCGTCAGAACTCATGAACTTTATTATGGCTAGTCCACTGGCATTTTAAGGCTTTCCAAGCTCCCACCCCCACACACTGGAAGCCATGTCATTGTGATGCAAGCGCGCTACCCGCATGCATGCAGACCCTGAGTTTCTGCCAGAAAAGAAAGATCGCATGGGGCCATCTTTGATGCAGCTGCTCTGCTGATGCGTGCGTAACACACAGAGCCAGTTCACCCATCTATCAATTCTGTGCGTTGTCACATTATATTTAATTTATATGAACTTGTGTGGTTGTGTGATAAAACTCAATAAAAATAATTTTAAAAGAAAGATAATGCAATCATTGTCTAACTAACCTTGTGCATTTCCTTAGTGCTTTTATAACACTATCTGCTCTGTTACTTTATACATGGCTTCTATGTATCTCTAGACATGCTGCTGTCTGGTTGTTCCTTTGGAGTGGAGGAGCCTGCAATCAGCCCCAAGGGGAGACTGCAAGTTGTTCCTAGCAGGTGCCAATTTCTTCGAAAAATATTTCAAGAATGGCAGCTGTAAATCATTGTGTCTTCTTCAATCCCTGACCCGCTGCACATACTGCAATTCCTCTATGTAAGAGTTCACAAGCTATGTGATGATCTGCAGTAGTGAGTGGGAGTAGTGGTCTCCTCCCCTTAACAGGGTGGAAGTACTGCTCAATTCAAGGTGAGGTTTATTCAGAATATTACTTATACTTCATGTGAACTTCTAGAAAATGAAAATGTGGTGTTCCCAACTACTGTTCATCTCTCGTGTAAGATCTGGGCACAAAAATCATGCATCGAACAGAAAACACAATAATTTGTAACCTGGAAACCCCAGTTCAAAGAGGAAACATTTTAATGGTAGAAAATGATACAGTGTACAAGAACAAAAAAGCTATTGGTTTGTTGTATTACTTTAGAATGAAAATAGTACATCAAAAAAAATCAAAGAAAAATCAACTAGCGATCATATGAGAAACTCCCTAATCAGTTTTTGGCAGTTACCTCTGCGACACTAAAATTATGATAATCCACAGTCCAACTGTTCAAAAATCCCATTTCTTGGAATCTGGTTCAACAGGTGATGTTTCCAGCACTCTTCCCAAGTCTTAATGGGACACTGAATCTTAGGGGCAAGCAGGATTCCGGGATGGTCCCAACGAGTTTCAAGGTAGCACGGTAAACACAGGATGACGCAGATACCAAACCATGGTTATTTCTGATTCATCAGAGCCCTGCATGCTGCTCAGCATCTCTTCTGAACTCAGTGAAGTCCTGGTCTTCACATTTCCCCAAAATCTAGCTGGGCCCCTGATCCCACACAATTCACCAAGTTCATTGGTGAATAACAATTTGTGTCATATCTAAAACTAATTGTGTGTGGAGTATATACAAAGGTCCTGAAAATCTACCAGTTTGACACCACCAAAGTCTTAAGCAAGCTGAATGATTGGACTTTTACTGTGTATTTTCTGATCTACTTTATTGCAGGAAGATTCTCAGCAACTTTTCCAGCTATTTGGTTTCACTCCAGTCTAAAAAGCAATCGACTCATGTCAGGGTTATGGAGGGTTTGGCAGTGATTAAAATAATGCACCATGGTCACAGACATGAATTAATTATGAGTCTGTTCTGATGTTACCCAAGTAGCATCCTGAACAGTGAATGCTACAACCAAGGCTAATCCTGTTCCTTCCCAGACATCTATGAATGCATATTTTCCAGTTCAAATAACTGGGAAATATTCAGAAACACAAGTGTTGGATGTCTTCCCACCTTCCTCAGTGAGAGCAGTTGAAAACTAATTGTGGCTCTGTCACTTTCTAACTTCATTAAAAAAATAGATCTTTATACCTCAGTTAGCTTAAGCATAGACTCAGACAGGAGACTGCAGATGCTGGAATCCAGAGCGACAAACAATCTGCTGGAGGAATTCAGTGGGCCGAGCAGCATCAGGGGTAAAAAAGAACTGTCGACTTTTCAGGCTGAAACACAGGTTCCGGCCCAAATTGTCGACAATTCTTTGACTCCCATTGATGCTGGAGTCTTCCAGCAGATTGTTTATTGTGTTTTCAGCTTTGATCCTCAGAAATACATCTGAGTTTAAGTTTCTTATCATAATGTTGCTGGCACATGACAAGATCAAAGAGACATGGGAATTTTCTTTTAGTTCACTAGAATTGCTCTGCCAAAATGAACATGGTAGTAATTCTTTGAATGGCTTAGCTACAGACTTTCACTGGGAAATCAACCGGTCAACAGGTGTTAGGAAATAGGGTTATAGCTTTCCCAGGTCATCATGTTTAAATTACTATCTACTTCACTTTTTTTTTTTAAGATTTATGATATAGTTTAATGCTGAAAGCAACAATTTAAAAAAAAAAATCTCCTGATAATCAAACACCATACTAAAACAAAATTCTGATATCTTTACACTGCACAAGGAAAGCATAATCATTCAAAAACCTTTCACCAGGACGCAGAGAAAATTGGAGATGACTTCAATTAGCACAACGCCTTTACAGCGCCAGCGATCGGGACCAGGGTTCAAATCCCACACTGCCTGTAAGGAGTTTGTTCATTCTCCCCATGTCTGCGTGGGTTTTGCCCAGGGGCTCCCGTTTCCTCCCACTGTTTGAAACATACGGCGGTAATACGTTAATTGGGTGTAAATTGGGTGGCATAGACTCATGGGCTGAAATGGCCTATTACCATGCTGTATGTCTACATTTTTAATAAAATTTAAAAATATTTTTAAAAAATTTAATTCTGCAAGCCATGTTAATATCTCATTAGTCTCATAAACAAGAAAATTAAACCCCTTACCTGTTCCAAAGCTTTCTTCTCCACAAAGGGAAAGTTTATTGGCATCCATCAGATTACCAAAGAATTTCCAACCAGTAGGCGTCTCATACAAAGCTATTTTCGTGGCCTTAGCAACCCTTAAAAGAGAAGAATTCAGGTTTAATTTTCAATGCAGCTCAATGCATTAAGAAAATGAACAGTTGAAAAAAGACCAATAATTTATTGCACATTTGACCTCTTAATTTTGGATCAAGTAGTAGAGTAAAATAAATTAAAAAGGGAAGGAAGGATACATTCTTTAGAGTTCCAGAGATGTAGGTCAAGGAAGGGAAGCCAAAATGGAAAATACAAAAATATTGTAAGAGTTGGTCAAAGTAAGAAAGTTTATTGAACAGGTCAGTTGAACAAACGGTACAGAGAAATCAGAGGATCTCTGTGGAGCCAGCTTATGGAGGGTTTGGCAGTGATTAAAATAGTGCACCATGGTCATGAATTAATTATGACCCAGAAACACAGTTGGAGAAATGGATACAAATGTTGAAGATATCGAACAACATGTTCAAGAAATATTGCTGAAGCAAATAGATTGAAATTTGCATACACAATTGATGGGTTTATTGTTTCCTGAGAAGACGGAAATTGTTACAGGCACAGAAATTGCAACAACATGTAATGTCAATGACAGCACAGGTGTGTGGCCAGAAGTTTAAAATAAATATTTTTAACACTGAAGAGAAGCTCCGCGAGGAAAATACAAGCCAAATGGACTCAAAGCTCAGATGCAGGGAATTTTGGAGTGAGTTTGGCTTGATGAGCAAACAAGTACAGGGAGTTGGAAATGCATTCGATGTACCAACTGAGAACATAAGCAAGATGGCATCCATCCAATTGGAAATACAGTGAATATTTAAATATACTCTTGCTAACATAATGCCAATCACAATTCTTTAGTATATTGTGAAATGCAATCTATTTTCACAATAGAGTATATAATTTACAATTCACATATGCTGTGTTGTTCACTAAAGCTAATCATTTTCAGAAATTTTGGTACAAAATGGTTGACTATAATATTGTTGTCAAATGCTAAATAATGCAAGTTTGGTAAAGAGATATCTAAGGAAATATTGCTAAGTTATTGGAAATTTTTTCATCAGGGTTCATAAATAAAATAAAATTATCAATGAAAACCTTTGATATAGATCCCCTAAATGTTGAGCATTTATACGTAGAAAATGCCATTAGTTTTATTTTCTAGAATGGTTACAGGGCTCAAGTGGGTGTGGAACTTTAATTATCTATATCATAAGATAGGTGAGATTTGCTGTAAATTTGAATAGTATACAATATTAGGCATTTTATGAACCTCAGTTAATTGTATAAGATTGTTCCCATTTCCCAAAAGAGCAAGTGGTCTTTTGGAGCACCTTGCATAATAATTCTTAAGATTCTGTGGAATCAGTCATAGGATTCTCCCATTTCCATTATCAAAAATGCAAGGAGATGACCAAAGAATATTAGTATGCTCAATGTAATGTTTCCTTTAAGGCATTTCAAGGGCAAGGATTTCCCTTTAAAAAAACAAAACAGAAATAAAACCATGATGCTTTAACTAATTTCAGACCAGAAGCAAGTTATATTCACCGATCCAGTGCTGCACTAGTGGGCATGCTGCGAGCAAATCCTCGAACACCAGTTTGCTGGAAGTATGGAATAGTGAAGATGTTTGCAGCAATCACAGCCACAGAATCAGATGGGTTTACAAAGAATCCATGCTTTCCCAGGATCATGTTCCGATCCTAAAGAAATACAAATAAATTTTCATTGAAGGGGAAAGAAAACCCTTTGTGCTCTTGTTTTTGAAACACTAGTTGCAAACTACATAGAATTCCGGCCATTTTCTTCCACAGTGTTTGCACACATTTCATAGAGAAATGCCATCTATCACAAAATTGTGCAAGGCATACAGAATATCCATCTGAGTCTAGTTTGACCTTCAGCCACCTCATTAATCTTACAGTAATCCAGTTTTTTTGATCTCCACATAGTCTCAACACCTCCCCACCTCACTTGCACTCTAGGAACAATTTACAGTGGCCAATTGACCTACCAATCTCACACCTTTAGGAACCAGAGCACCCAAAGGAAACCCACACAGTCACAGGTAAAAGCTGCAAACTCCACATAGACAGCACCCAAGGTCTGCTTCAAAACACAGGTATCTGGCACTCTGAGGCAGCAATGATACTAGCTGTGACACTGTGCCTCCCATATCTGAGCACAATTTTTTACATTGATGGCATAATTATGGCAGAATAGTGCATTTTATTCGGCTAATAAGAAAAATTGGTTGAACAATGAATGAACTATATTAGCACACACTTCAACAAGATGCAAATCATATTGTAAGTGCTAGTTTAGAGACTACTGGAGTGTCATTATTATATTTCATAATACAATTACGCTCTCAATTTAATTTTATTTTAATAAAAATGTTTATCACATGCAACCTGCAGTGGGATCGCACATTCTGGTTTATCCCTTGCTAATCACTATACTATACCACGTTCCATGGCCAAACAACTTGATTCCAGATGATCATAACACTAAACCCCCTCCCAATCCCTCCTTGTGATTTAGCTCCAAAGATTGGGTCAAGCTTCATTTAAAATGACCCAATCTATCCCTCCATTTCCGAATCCCTCCATTTCCGAATCCCTCCATTTCCGAATCCCTCCATTTCCGAATCCCTCCATTTCCGAATCCCTCCATTTCCGAATCCCTCCATTTCCGAATCCCTCCATTTCCGAATCCCTCCATTTCCGAATCCCTCCATTTCCGAATCCCTCCATTTCCGAATCCCTCCATTTCCGAATCCCTCCATTTCCGAATCCCTCCATTTCCGAATCCCTCCATTTCCGAATCCCTCCATTTCCGAATCCCTCCATTTCCGAATCCCTCCATTTCCGAATCCCTCCATTTCCGAATCCCTCCATTTCCGAATCCCTCCATTTCCGAATCCCTCCATTTCCGAATCCCTCCATTTCCGAATCCCTCCATTTCCGAATCCCTCCATTTCCGAATCCCTCCATTTCCGAATCCCTCCATTTCCGAATCCCTCCATTTCCGAATCCCTCCATTTCCGAATCCCTCCATTTCCGAATCCCTCCATTTCCGAATCCCTCCATTTCCGAATCCCTCCATTTCCGAATCCCTCCATTTCCGAATCCCTCCATTTCCGAATCCCTCCATTTCCGAATCCCTCCATTTCCGAATCCCTCCATTTCCGAATCCCTCCATTTCCGAATCCCTCCATTTCCGAATCCCTCCATTTCCGAATCCCTCCATTTCCGAATCCCTCCATTTCCGAATCCCTCCATTTCCGAATCCCTCCATTTCCGAATCCCTCCATTTCCGAATCCCTCCATTTCCGAATCCCTCCATTTCCGAATCCCTCCATTTCCGAATCCCTCCATTTCCGAATCCCTCCATTTCCGAATCCCTCCATTTCCGAATCCCTCCATTTCCGAATCCCTCCATTTCCGAATCCCTCCATTTCCGAATCCCTCCATTTCCGAATCCCTCCATTTCCGAATCCCTCCATTTCCGAATCCCTCCATTTCCGAATCCCTCCATTTCCGAATCCCTCCATTTCCGAATCCCTCCATTTCCGAATCCCTCCATTCTCATTCCTGTACTGCCCATCAGCTTAACATCCCACTTTATTTTCCTTCAAATCCTTGGCAGGCCATGTGATTACTATGGAGAGATCTTTTTAAATGGCATTACCCCATTTCCTATTGGTCACATGCTGTACCTGTGAGCCCAGGATGTAACAGTGTGTAAAACACTCAAGATCAATGTAATATGTCCTCATTCATGAAAATTCCACTAATGTTTGTTTTGCAAATGCCCAGTTTTAGTTACAGTGATTTAGTCAAATTTTTGAAAGCTTCTGATTTGGTCGTAGTGGTAACCTTAACTCAAAAAGAAAGTTTTCTAATTTCTAACTATAAATGTTTCATTAGTAAATAGAGTGGAATAAATATGGATATTCTAATAGAATAAATTTTTGTTACTCTAGCAAGCTCATGTTATTAAGGAGTTTTCAACTAGAGTTCAGATGTGCTTAATTTTCATGGAAAATATCATTTACATCGTAATTAAAATGTAGAAAGCGTTGGATTAAATGCAAGAAGATCCAAGCCACCTATCTCAAATTATTGTTTACCATAGTGAGTGCACTAAAGTCTGCTTTATTCCTGGATGAAATTATTTCATTAATTTTGATTTCAGCAAGAACAAGACAGCATTTCTAGCACCGGTTCACGATGCACAACACTGTCTTCCCACAGGCCCAGAGTGTCACTGGCTACTTAATAATAAATAAATCAGTCCATAACATCATTGTCATCAAAGCAGTTCCACTCCCTCAACATAAAGGTTGTTCTAAATTATGAAAAGAAGCTTTAGATGGCCATTTTGAATGGATGTAATAAAAATATTTAAATAGGGGTTGCATATATGCAAGTTTTTTTTTGCCTGAATAAGCACTGCTATGAAAAGGAGGAATTTTTTCAGTTACACACAGGCCACTTGGACATACTTTGTGCGCTCATATTTATTGCTCCGTCAAGTGTGACGGTCAAATCCGCAAGTGTCAAATCTGGTCACCTTCAGTCATCCTGACAGAACTCTCTCGGAGCATACATCATTGACTAGGACATTTACTGAATACACTGGAAACCACACAAGTTCCCATTTAGCACTTCATTCTATCGGTTTGTATTTTTGAAGGAGAGCTCTTCGATGTCTTCAATATTAGAACACAGCAAAGTATCAGAGGTAACATTTCTCAGAAGACACTTTGAATGGTCGAACGTTCATGAGGTCTGAAAAACATTTTAGATATGCAAAGTTTTTTTTAAAAAAATGTCTAGCATTCAATTGCTCTGGATCGATTTGGGCTCTTCTGTCAACGTTATGTGCAATATCCATCCTTAGTTCAAAAAATTCATTAAATATAAACAAAAGGACAAATATTTTTTCTTACACCATCACCGTCAAATGCAGCACCAAAATCATAGTTTCCTGTTTGCATGGCCTGCACAAGATCAGCAGCGTATGTTAAGTTTGGATCAGGATGGTGTCCACCAAAGTCTTCAAGAGGTGTGCAGTTCACAGCTGAATTTGCAGGGGACCCCAGCTCTTCACACAGAATCCTCTTAACATAAGGACCCATAACTATTTAAAAGAATAACATAAATGAAACAAAGACCTAAATATTTGAATGCAGAGAAATGCAGCTTATTGACAGTTAATTACTTAAATCCTAAACAATAATATTAAAAGCAAAATGAACCATTGCTGCAAAATCTGAAATTTAAAAAGAAAATACAGGCCTTTTTCCCATCGTATCCATGTCTACCTTTTTTCCCCATCTACTTCAAGTAAAAGTGTTAATTCTGTTTCCCTTTCCACAGAACATGTGATGATACTTTCAGGGTGCCAGTTTCAAAACTTGTCCATCCTCTGGTAAGTTTCCTTACTTCCCTACTACATTTTTTGACTTGCCTGCTATGTGGGATACTGTCAAAAACCAACTATGAAGCCAATATCAAAACCAAGGCCAAAAGATTAAATGCATAATTATCATGTATTATGTGCTTCTTATTCACATTGTCAAACTTTGTTGCAATATCCCATATCTGCAATGTTTTGCTTTTAATAACACAATTTGCATCAATAATAATGCAGTTAAAAGGCATATAATGTGGGAGAAATTAAGAAACATTTTTGAAATAGAGTTCTATTGAGGAAACTGATGAGCAACACAACTATATAATACGAATGCAATATTTGCCTTAATGCAAGTTAATTACAATATTCTGAAACCTGAAAGTTAAAGAGCAACGAGCTAAACAGTTCTTTTGATTTAGTTGCAAAGAACTCACTCATATAAATCCTGGTAAAATACAGAGTAATTTAAGGGAATCCTACTAGCCAAACCATATTTTCATTTTATACAAGGAATCTTCAGAAAGAACAAAATATGTTCTAATTTTATTATTAATAATAATGATAATAACTAGTTTTCCTACTTCAGTTCATACCTCCATGCATGGCATCCAATCTTATCTCCAGGTGCTCAGAACCTGAAAGTAGTTCCTTCAAGGCATTAAAATCGAAGATGTTTCGTAGCATATTTGTGTAGGCCTCCACTGAATCCACAATTTCCACTAGAAAATAATCATACAGTGCTCAGAGGTACAGCTCAGGTACTTATTTTAAATGGAGATAACATTGTATGTGATAGAAAAGACTAGTTGTTACAAAAGGAAGGGATTAAACCAAAACAAAGGAGTCTGTGCTGTAAATGAAAATATGATAGTTATAATTTAAAAATCAAAAGGTGGATAAAACTTCTACAGAGAAGTACAAGCTAGTTCCTTTCTTCATATGATTACTGTATATTTTGGTGTGCCAGTTAATTCGTGAAACCCAAAAAATACAAAAAAATGGGGGTCGACATACACCTGATATACTTTTGAGACCTTAACTTCAGTTCAAAATCTAATTCACGTTGATCTAAGGCAGGGTGTCAAACTCAAATTCACAGAGGGCCAAAATTAAAAATTTGGACTAAGTCATGGGCCAAACTAAATATTTATTGAAAATTTTCAACAACATCTGCATGTTTTCTCTTCTTTCAACATATGTAATATTAAACTTTTTCTTATTAAAACAAATGTTTAATAATAGTTTTGGTTAAACTCTTTCCAGAAGAAGCATTAACAAATGAGAAATAAAATATTCAATAAATAATATTTCTCTATAGCCTTTAAGCTCCTTTTAAATGTATTTATTTTCACAAGCCAACAAGTCAAAAAAATAACAACTTGCTTCAATGACAAACAGGTTTGTCTTTTAAAATGATGAACATATAGTCTCCCTCCCACCTGTCTTGAAAGGTCCTGTTTTCTATCTTTCGTTCGGCCATTTTTCGTAAGGGGTTTATTACATGTGAGTTGGGCAACAGGTCGCAGATGCTAATGAAAGTAAAGAGAGGAGTTGGGGGCGATTAGTGGGCTGAGGGGCCGGCACCAACACATTTGCAAAGCATTCTGGGATTTGTAGTATTAGCTGTGCATGCGCTATACTGGCGCGGCGGCCAGTGGGTCAGCTCTAATACATATTTGATATGATCTTGCGGGCCAAATATAATTATATCATGGGCCAAATTTGGCCCGCGGGCCTGAGTTTGACATGTGTGATCTAAGGTATGTCAACCCTTGAAATCTAATTTGGTGTATAAGTCGACCCTTGAAAAACCACAAAAAAACCCAACTACGACAGATTTTCATTGATTTTTTTAAATTGAAAACAACACATTTAGAACCCTTCAAAATCACTCTCTCTATCATCGTCTGAAGCAAAGATGGTGACAAGCACATCCATACTCTCACTGTTTAAACAGTCATCATATGGGTCCCAGTCTTTATCTGATGATGTGGTTTCAGCTTTGTCATCAGTGTCCCACAATAAGTCATCCTCCATGTCATCAATTGCACAAGAGATATTGCACTTTTTAAATGATTTTTATCACAGTCTCTAATTTTGTCCCATGCCTTAAGCGCAAAGTTACACAGCATATCAAGTAATGGAGCATTGACCCTCCTTTTGTAAATTACTTTTCTGCACTCAGCATCCATGTATTCCATTCCTAGCACACATGGTCTTTGAATGGCTTGTTCAAGCAAACATCGAGGGGTTGCAATACATCAAACCATCTGGGATAACCATCATGTAGTTCTAATCTACTTTTAGTCTTCTCAGTTAAGTGGCTATGAAACATATCCCAGACCAGCAAACTCCATTCTTTGCCTAAACCGCCTGTTCCACACATTGTCTATCCATAACTTACACCATTTTCAACCATTCATCCTTTTTAATGAAAATGTACAAAATACCTGTAGGGAATTTCATTTTCAGTTTAATTTTGCATCTTAATTTTGTCCCACTGGACATGCACAAGAACACCAGGGTAAACCTGGTCATTTCATGACCTGTATTTCTGGTTTACAGTTTTAACACCTTTCCATTCCACTGAAGAGGTACTGGGCTTCTCCTCCAGGAAAAACAAGACTGGTTCGACGAGAACAGCCAGGAAATCCAGGAGCTGCTGGCAAAGAAGCGAGCTGCCCACCAGGCTCACCTTACAAAGCCGTCCTGTCCAGAGAAGAAACAAGCCTTCCGTCGCGCATGCAGCCATCTTCAGCGCAAACTCCGGGAGATCCAAAATGAGTGGTGGACTAGCCTCGCCAAACGAACCCAGCTCAGCGCGGACATTGGTGACTTCAGGGGTTTCTACGAGGCTCTAAAGGCTGTGTACGGCCCCTCACCCAAGTCCAAAGCCCGCTGCGCAGCTCAGACAGCAAAGTCCTCCTCAGCGACAATATCTCCATCCTCAACCGATGGTCAGAACACTTCCAATCTCTTTTCAGTGCCAACCGCTCAGTCCAAGATTCCGCCCTGCTCCAGCTCCCTCAACAGCCCCTAAGGCTAGAGCTGGATGAGGTCCTCACCCAGGATGAAACATATAAGGCAATTGAACAACTGAAAAGTGGCAAAGCAGCAGGTATGGATGGAATCCCCCCAGAGGTCTGGAAGGCTGGCGGCAAAACTCTGCATGCCAAACTGCATGAGTTTTTCAAGCTTTGTTGGGACCAAGGAAAACTGCCTCAGGACCTTCGTGATGCCACCATCATCACCCTGTACAAAAACAAAGGCGAGAAATCAGACTGCTCAAACTACAGGGGAATCACGCTGCTCTCCATTGCAGGCAAAATCTTCGCTAGGATTCTCCTAAATAGAATAATACCTAGTGTCGCCAAGAATATTCTCCCAGAATCACAGTGCGGCTTTCGCGCAAACAGAGGAACTACTGACATGGTCTTTGCCCTCAGACAGCTCCAAGAAAAGTGCAAAGAACAAAACAAAGGACTCTACATCACCTTTGTTGACCTCACCAAAGCCTTCGACACCGTGAGCAGGAAAGGGCTTTGGCAAATACTAGAGCGCATCGGATGCCCCCCAAACTTCCTCAACATGATTATCCAACTGTACGAAAACCAACAAGGTCGGGTCAGATACAGCAATGAGCTCTCTGAACCCTTCTCCATTAACAATGGCGTGAAGCAAGGCTGTGTTCTCGCACCAACCCTCTTTTCAATCTTCTTCAGCATGATGCTGAACCAATCCATGAAAGATCTCAACAATGAAGACGCTGTTTACATCCGGTACCGCACGGATGGCAGTCTCTTCAATCTGAGGCGCCTGCAAGCTCACACCAAGACACAAGAGAAACTTGTCCGTGAACTACACTTTGCAGACAGTGCCACTTTAGTTGCCCATTCAGAGCCAGCTCTTCAGCGCTTGACGTCCTGTTTTGCGGAAACTGCCAAAATGTTTGGCCTGGAAGTCAGCCTGAAGAAAACTGAGGTCCTCTATCAGCCAGCTCCCCACCATGACTACCAGCCCCCCCACATCTCCATCGGGCACACAAAACTCAAAACGGTCAACCAGTTTACCTATCTCGGCTGCACCATTTCATCAGATGCAAGGATCGACAACGAGATAGACAACAGACTCGCCAAGGCAAATAGCGCCTTTGGAAGACTACACAAAAGAGTCTGGAAAAACAACCAACTGAAAAACGTCACAAAGATAAGCGTATACAGAGCCGTTGTCATACCCACACTCCTGTTCGGCTCCGAATCATGGGTCCTCTACCGGCATCACCTATGGCTCCTAGAACGCTTCCATCAGTGTTGTCTCCGCTCCATCCTCAACATTCATTGGAGCGCTTTCATCCCTAACGTCGAAGTACTCGAGATGGCAGAGGTCGACAGCATCGAGTCCACGCTGCTGAAGATCCAGCTGTGCTGGATGGGTCACGTCTCCAGAATGGAGGACCATCGCCTTCCCAAGATCGTGTTATATGGCGAGCTCTCCACTGACCACCGTGACAGAGGTGCACCAAAGAAAAGGTACAAGGACTGCCTAAAGAAATCTCTTGGTGCCTGCCACATTGACCACCGCCAGTGGGCTGATATCGCCTCAAACCGTGCATCTTGGCGCCTCACAGTTTGGCGGGCAGCAACCTCCTTTGAAGAAGACTGCAGAGCCCACCTCACTGACAAAAGGCAAAGGAGGAAAAACCCAACACCCAACCCCAACCAACCAATTTTCCCCTGCAACCGCTGCAACTGTGTCTGCCTGTCCCGCATCGGACTTGTCAGCCACAAACGAGCCTGCAGCTGACGTGGACATTTACCCGCTCCATAAATCTTCATCCGCGAAGCCAAGCCAAAGAAGAAAGATTCCACTGTTCTATTGCCTATCATGTCGAAATTCATGGGGATTTCGTCCGTATTTCAGTATTTGCCCATTGCAAACTGGTGTTTCTGCCAGTTATGTATAATAAACTGGTGAAAGCTTACAATTTTATGGTCAAGATCTTTTGGTAATTTTTGTTTTTTGGCGTAATTTTTCCTGTTCATGAAATGGATTGTAGCCTCAAAATCTGTAGCCTCAAAATCATCACTAAGGATTGGGTGCAACATGGCCCACTGCAGTGCAAATGTTATTGTGGCACTTGCAGGAGCTGAAGGAAATCACTGCAGCCACACCGAAGGTGTTTATCGACTGCTTTTATTCAAATTCAGCGCGCCCGTTTAAGGACGGCATGAGCTCAGTCACCTGATTTCTGATGTCATAATCGCTGCCCAGGGTGCGCGCTGGAAGGGATGCTGGAGTCAGAGAGAAACCTCTGACGACGCCATTTCCCCATGGCTGCCCCTCCACGTGGCGATACAAGCGGGGCCAGTTCACCATGAAGATGTGCACCGCCACACAACCCCCCCACAAAACCAGCCATGCATTCTATCACTTTGGCGGCCGGCCCCGGCGCTTGGGCACGTCCATCTGCACCGGCTGTGACAAGTCCAAATGAGCAGTCCACAGTAAACAGTTCTTTCAGTTGGTGGCAAGGTTGGGTGCCATGGTGAGATGGGCGCGCGGGGTTAGGTTGCCCAGTCGTTTACAGAGGTCCCCAAGCCGCTCACCTTCATTGTGCTTCATCTCAGTCTTGGGGCCGAAGAATTTGCCTGGCAGGGTAAGTGGCGCACCATAAACCATTTCTGCTCATGAGGCTTGCAGGTCCTCCTTGGGTGCCGTTCTAATCCCAAGGAGAACCCAGGGCAACTCATCCACCCAGTCGGGGCCGGAAAGTCTTGCCATCAGAGCGGACTTTAGGTGTCAGTGGAACCTCTCTACCAACCTGTTAGACTGTGGGTGGTAGGCCGTGGTGTGGTGCAGTATTACCCCCAAAAGCCTTGCAAGCTGCGACCATAGTGCGGTTGTAAAATGGACGCCTGTCGCTCGTGATGTGCACCGGCATACTGAAACAAGCGATCCACTGGCTGACCAGGGCTCTAGTACACGTCTCCGCTGATGCCTCACGGACCAGGATGGCTTCTGGCCACCTGGTTTCTCTGTCCACTATGGTAAACAGATACCATGACTCCCTGGACACTGGCAAGGGGCCCACGACATCCACTTGGATATGCTGGAACCTCTGCGTTGCCGAGTTGAAATGCTGAACAGGGGCCTGCGTGGCCTGTGGACTTTAGACGTCTGGCACCTGATGCAGTTGTGGGTTAGAGCTGCCACCTCCTTTTTGAGGCCACAAGCCAGATGAATCGCTGCACCACCATACGCACGGTAGTCTTTACTGAGGGGTTGGCAAGATCGTGGATAAAGCTGTCGACCCTAGCTCTCCACTCCTGTGGGACTATTGGGCATGGTGAGCCAGTGGAGGTGTCGCAGAGCAGCGGCAGGGCGGAGTCAGGAAGCTGGATATCCTCGAGCTGGAGACCTGAGATGGCGGTCCGGAGAGCTTGAGTTTTGGTGGCATGCTGCTGAGCCTGCACTAGTTGCGCGTAGTCAAGGCAGGGAGCTAGTGTACCTATGGCCAGGCAAGAGAGAGCATTGGCGACTACATTGTCCTTGCCCGCCCGGTGCCGGATGTCCATAGTGAATTCGGACATGTAGGACAGGAAGCGCTGTTGCCTGGCTGACCACGGGGCCTTGGCCATAGCCAGTGCTTGAGTGAGGGGTTTGTGATCGGTAAAAATGGTGAAAGTTCTGGCCTCCAAGAAGTATTGGAAATGACGGATGGCCAGGTACGGTGCCAGGAGCTCCTGGTCGAACACACTATATTTAAGCTCCGGCGGCCACAACTGTTTACTGAAAAAGGCCAGCGGGCACCACTGCCCGTCTAGCCACAGTTCCAGTACACCCCCAACTGCCGTGGCGGATGCGTCAACTGAGAGTGCCATGTGCGCTTCCGGGCACGGGTGCACCAACAAAGTTGCCTCTGCAAGGGCCTGTTTCGTTGCAGCAAAGTCCTTGTCTGCCTCCTCCGACCAGGCCAGGGTCTTCTCTTTGGTCACGATCAGCGCGAAAAGAGGGCGCATGATGCAGGCGGCGTTGGGGATGAATCTATGGTAAAAATTTACCATTCCCACAAATTCCTCCAGGCCCTTGAGGGAGCAGGGTTTGGGAAAATGCTGGACAACTGCCACTTTCTCTAGTGCTGGAGCTGCCCCAGATGCTGAGATGGTGTGCCCCAGGAACTGCAATGTCTGTTTCCCAAACTGGAATTTGACCTTGTTGACCATGAGGTTGAATTCTGCCAGCCGGGTGAACAGGGTACAGAGATGGGCCTTGTGCTCTTCATGGCTGGCTACCAAGATGTTATCTAGGTAGATGAAGACAAAGTCCAAATCCCTACCCACTGTGTCCATGAGGTGCTAGAACATCTGGGCCGTGTTTTTCAACCCGAACGGCATCCGGAGGAATTCAAACAAGCCTAAAGGGGTGATAATGGTGGCCTTTCCAACATCATTAGGGTAGACCAGGACCTGGTGGCATCTGCGGACCAGATCAACTTTTGAAAAGAACCGCGTGCCGTGGAGGTTGGCCGTGAAGTCCTGGATATGGGGGACCGGGTACCTGTCTGGAGTCGTGGTGTCATTTAGCCATCTGTAGTCTCTGCAGGGTCTCCAACCCCCTGACGACTTTGGGACCATGTGCAGTGGTGCCGCCCAAGCACTGCCCGACAGCCGAATGATGCCCAACTCTTGGAGCCTGGAGAATTCCTCCTTTGCCTGTTTTAGCTTCTCCGGTGGCAGCTGTCTAGCTTTGGTGTGAAGCAGGGAGCCTTTTGTGGAGATGTGATGGAAAACTTCATGGTGGGGGGAGGCAATGTCGAAGTTTGGCTCCAGGATGGCAGGGAACTCACTGAGGATCTTGGCGAACTCATCTGTGGCGGTGGCTACTGTGCCGATTTTGGGTCTGTTGTCATCCGCCATGCCCAGGCACACTGAGCGACAGGTGTGGGCGTTGAGCACCCTCCTGCCCCGCATGTCCACCAGCAGACTGTGAGCCCTTAGAAAGTCAGCCCCTAACAGCGCGGTGCCCACCGAGGCCAGGACGAATCTCCAAGTGAACTTTTCATCCCCAATCTGTATCTGTGCCCTACAGGTGCCACAGGTCTTGATTGCAGAACCATTGGCAGCCCACAGGGTTGGACCGGGGGTCCGGGTTCGAGTTTTCAGCGCTGTGGGGGGGGGGGGCTCAGCTCGGCCCATGTCCACCAGGAACCAGCGGCCCGTGGACTTGTCAGAGATGTAAAGGAGGCTGTTCATGTGGCCAACCATGGCAGCCATCAACTTCCAGGGCTGGCTGGAAGTCGCAGGCTTTCACTCCCCAGTGCTGGTGATAAAGGCACCATGTTGACTGGGATCCCTACAGCTTGTGCTTGGGGATATCCTGTGGATGGTGTGGCCCCGGCTTGGAGACTTGGTTGAGGACTGCCTCGTTCTCCTGTTTGGTGCACCAGAGGGCATCTGCCCGGGCTGCGGCCTTGAGGGGGGGGGGGGGTCGGAAACGACTTCTTCTGACAGATGGAGCCGGATATCTTTTGGCATCTGTTCAAGGAATATCTGGTGGAAGAGGAAACACGGCTCATGATCCTCCGCCAGGGACAGCATTTCGTCCATGAGGGCTGAGGGACTGCGATCTCCCAACCCATCCAGATGCAAGAGCCTGGAAGCATGCTGCTGGGGAGTGAGGCCAAACTTCCCCAGGAGTAGATTTTTGAGGGCGGTATACTTGCCCACTGCTGGTAGCCGGTTAATGATGTCATCCACCCTCACTGCCGTGTCCTGGTCCAGCACACCCACGAAGTGGTAAAATTTTGTAGCATTGGCTGAGATGTTGCTGAGGTGGAATTGTGCCTCTGCTTGCCCAAACCACATCCGTGGGTGATGGGGCCAGAAGGGTGTGGGGGAGGGGAGGGGGGGGAGTTTGAAGGATACAGCATTCACCTCGGCTGCATCCATCATTCGCTGGGTCCAGATAGACGTCTAGGCTCATCACGGTCACCACTATGGCACTTGCAGGAGCAGAAGGACATCACTGCTGCCACTCTGAAGGTCATTAATGACTCTTTTTATTCAAATTCAGCGTGCCCCTTTAAGGGCAGCATAAGCTCAGTCACCTGGTGGCTTATGACATCATAATCGCTGCCCAGGACGCATGCTGGAAGGAATGCTGGAGTCAGAGAGAAACCTCTGACAACGCCATTTCCCCATGGCTGCCCCTCCACGTGGCGATACAAGCGGGGCCGGTTCATCATGAGGATGTGCGCTACCACATTATTTTATTTCAGGTGACTATGTGGCAATCTTGCCTCGGTTCACATACCCATTCTGCAACGTGATTTTCCAATTCTGTCCAATGAACGATTCCTTTTCTCAAAGAACATTGCCTTTTTGGTATTTTTCTTAAAGTCTCTTCTTTCTTCCTTCAATTTCTTACCATCGTCTCATGCACAAAAAACTTTCTTGCAGCAGCCCAGTTGTTGGTTTTCTTGGCCATTTCTATCACTTTAAACTTAAAGCTTGCTTCATATTTTCATTGTGTTCTGTGTTGTGTTGACAGACCCTCCATGATAGCAATCACCTCCACCCAACACCCAGCAGATCAATCTGCACGATCTATGGGGGTGGATGCATACGCCAGTTGATAGCCCATCTCAGGCATCGCGAGCTTTGGGGACGACTTTTATGCCAATCAACAGGGCACCTCAGGCAGCCAGAAAATAGGGATCGACAAAAGCCGGATATACCATAAAACCCTTAAAATTAGGCTGAAAAAGGGGAGGGTTGACTTGTATGCTTGTCAACGTATACACCAAAATATACATGTAAGTTATGAGAAGTTAATATAATTCACTTATGGAATAAGGTAAAAATGTACATTAAAAAGAATGGTAACTACAGTTCATGATAGCATGTGTCTAGAAAAAACTAAATTCATAGCTACGTGCAGTAAAGTAGTGTTTTAAGCAACTTTGCACATTATAGTGATCAATATTTGTTCAGTTTTGGAGACAAAAGCATCAATAATCACCCTCAAAAGGTTCCTCAATTACGGAACTTCTTTTGTAAATTCAGTTCATAAATAAATTCTGCAACCATATTTTTAAAGGAATGATCATTCATATCTTTATTTATATTGTAGTTCAATGAGTGATTCCTTTTCTCAAAGAACATACAACTTATAGTTTCTTGATTTCTTAATTTTTGAAGTTATTAATAATACTAGTGTAGAGCTCGTCGAAAGAATCAAAGACTTGTTGATCCAAACCAAGGCTTTTATTAGCAAAAGACAGGAGCTCTTCACAGGTGGCCAACCAGTCCGGAATGATCCGACCTGGCTAGGGACACAACCCTTTAAGGCCCAGACAATAGGTGTGGCTTAGCTCTCAGCCAATCGCTGTAAGCACAGTCTAGATACAGTAACTATATACACTATGTACATTGGTGTTAAATCTGTACTATCGCAACTAGTTCTTGAGTTGTTAAATTCTTTTACATTTTAAATTTACATTTTAAATTGAGACAAGTAGCCTGCAGCTGACGTGGACTTTTTACCCCCTCCATAAATCTTCGTCCGCGAAGCCAAGCCAAAGAAGAAAAAGAAGAAATTCTTTTACATTTTAAATTGAGACAAGTAGCACACCAATAGGCCCTTCTGGCCCACGAGCCCATGCCACCCAAGTTCAACAAAATACAAATCCTGTACATTTTTAAAGGGTGGGAGGAAACTGGAGACCCCAGAGGAAACCCACACAGACATGGGGAGAATGATATTGGCATTACATTATGCAATATCAACACAACATGAACACTCTTACTCTGCACTTAGTTAGCTTGTCACAACTGCCGTTCTATAATATAGCAGTAACTGTAATGATAGAGTGCTAGTGATCCTCCTCACCACTAGAGGGAGTTGGAGACTAGTTTGTGGCAGCTTGGGGTTAGATTCAAGATGGATTCCTCCACAGTCTTGAATCAATACTATACTAATAAAGTATAGTTGTTTTAAAAGAACTAAAGTTTATTTATTACAATAAAAAGAAACATCACATGGCACCAGGAGTGGAAGAAACATCACATGGTACCACGAGTAAGAATCAGTCAATATCAGCAGAAAATATGGAGAGTGTAAAGGCTCCTGACGCTGTAAAAATACACTGGAAATGTCAACCACGAGTGGAAGCTGTTCAAGCAGATTCATGCTGTGCCTGCAAGACATTGGACTCGATAGCAAAACTGATGCACAGAAAATTACACTGCTACTTACTGTGGCAGGTACCTCAAGCACTAGAGGTTTTCAATACATTTATTTTTGCCGAGGCAGAAGACCAGGGCCAGTTCGACAAGGTTATCGAAGTGTTTGATGAACACTGTTCACCAAAGAAAACTGAAACATTCAAAAGGTATGTTTTTCACTCATGCACGCGGCTGCAGAGAGAGAGCTTTGGTACTTTTTTAATGAAATTAAAAGCAAGAACATGCAATTTAGGATTGCTGCAAAATTCAATGATCCGTGATCAGATTGTGTTTGGGATTATTGATAAGAAAGTGACAGAGAGGTTGCTGCTGGACACAGCTAACCTTAGTTGGGGCTGTGAAGATAAGTCATGTCAGTGAATTAGCTCGGCAGCACGCAAAAAAGTTCAGTGAGAGCGCAAAAGCCAGTGAAAACGAATACATAGCTATAGCCACAGTGTGTGTCTATGCAAATAAACAAAAGATGAGGCATAAGAAACAACAAAAAGGAGAAACATTCATTTGTAAATGATGTAGCACTCAACGTGCCCCAAAACAATGCCCCACATATGGAAAAGTCTGTAATAAAAGCAAAGGGCAGAATCACTATGCAAAGCAATGTTTTTCCAAAGGGAAACAAAACAGAAGTGAAAGTGTGCACACTGTACACACTATAGAGCAAATTGTCCTCAGTGATACACTTTGTGGACATGGTAGTGCAGGAAGATTATAAATCAAAAGACATGGAACAGCCAAGATTAAACAGAGTTGAGCAGGATAAGTGGACTGTGTAATTGCATAAAAATAGAACAAATATTCCTTTCAAGCTGGACACAGGAGCAAAAGTCAATTTGATCCGTCAGTGCGACATGAGGGCAATGAAGAAAAGCCATACATCCATGCAAATCTTGTACAGCTCAAAACCTGCAATGGACAGAGCATCGACACAAAAGATACATGTAAACTCAAGGTGAAATTTAAAGATAAATAGCACCACCTCAGGTTGGCAGTGGTCCCATATGGACATGAATCACTACTTCGTGACAAAGCATGTGAAAATTTAAGCCTAGTCAAAAGGGTGTATACACCAGGGAAACTTATTGTGTTAGCTGACCCATTATCCAGGATAACAAAGCAGAGTGAAGCACACAATGAAAGTTCTACAGTGATTGATGTGAGTGTCCACGTGAATCTGATCACTGAATTTCTTCCCGTATCTGACATGAAATCCAAGCAGATCACAGCTGAAACAGAAAAGGACACTATTCTACACAAAGTCATTAAGAACCTGATGAAGGATGGCCTAGAGATGAACGTCAGCCATACTACAACATCAGAGCTGAGCTTCGTGTTGACAGACAGAGCAGAATTGTAATTTCTCAATCAAGATACAGAAAAGGGTACATGACGGGCACCTTGGAATGGAAAAATGGAAGAGGAGAGCCAGAACTGCTGTTTATTGGCCAGGGATAAATGCTGACATTGACAGGATGGTTTCCAGCTTTGAGACCTGTTTGAAAAATCATGCAATGCAAACAAATAAACCCAAGATAATAACTGACATACCAGCAGAACCATGGCAGGAAGTTGGGACTGATCTGTTCCACATGGATGGAAATAATTACTTGCTGGTTATTGATTATCTATTGATTGTGTTAATTCCTAATATGTCTGCTGATTGTATGATAAAATATATGAAAATGATCTTTGCAAAGCATGGAATTCTTCAAATTGTCTACAGTGACAATGGTCCATGCTACAGCTATAGAGAATTCCAGAAATTTATAGAAGAGTATGATTTTCGACATGTGATTTCAAGTCAAACAGTAAAGCAGAGAAAGGAGTTCACATAATTAAACAGTTGCTCAAGAAAGCACCAGATAGTGGCTCAGATCCATATCTAGCTCTATTGAGTTATTGAGCTTCGCCACTTGAATATGGCATGTCACTCACTGAGCTTCTGATGGGATGTAGACTATGCACCACACCTCCCTATTTTGCAGACCCGAACAAGAACAGAGACGTTGAAAATGTTAAAAGAAACAAAAGCATCTGCGATGGAGTAAAAAAAAACTATGACAGGTCAGCAAGAAGCTTAGGGCCACTGGCACAACATGACACAGTGTGAAGCAGAGATTCCAACATTTGGGACAAAATGACTTCTGTTCTGGAGGAAGAAAATCCAAGATCCTACACGGTCAGAACAGAGGAGGAATCGAAAGAGGCACTGCAGGAACAGACAAATGCAGAAGGTCCAGCCTGCACAGCAAAAGAGGACACCACCAGTACTAGACAGTAGTGGACTGGCAGAGCTGGCATAAGCACCTGTGTTAAGAAGATCCACACACGATATCAAGGCACATGTCAGGCTGAATCTCTAAAACAAAAAGAACTGCACACTTAAAAAGTTTGTGCTGCTGATATTTGTGTTTATGTTTGTGTTGAATTTTAAATTGAAATAAATGCTATATTAATATGTCATATTGTTAGATTAAACATCTCAAAGAAAAGGGGATGTAATGATAGAGTGTTAGTGAACCTCCTGACCACTAGAGGGAATCAGAGACTAGTTTGTGGCAACTTAGGGTTCAATTCAAGATGGATGCCTCCACACAGCCTTGAATCTATAGCTAATAAAGTATAGCTGTTTTAAAAGAACCCAATTTTTTTTTTTACAATAAAAAGAAACAGCACAGTAAATACCATCACACCTTATTGATTTGAGAGTGAAAAATGAAAAGAAAATGGAATTGTGCTTCTAAACTGGTATTTAAGGACCCTAGCTGAGAAAATTCTGACAAATTAATCTGCCCAATTTTATTACATTCCATTCTATAATTCAATAAGATGCCAGTTCAAAGTAAGCTCATGTTTAAAAAGACTGTTTAAAAAAAAAACTATGCTTGGCGTGTACTTAGAATGAATAGCACTTCTAAGAGACAAGGAAAAGAAGACCAGGGTGCTTCACATCCAATCCTGCATTTAACTTATTTGCAGTTCTAAACTGCATTTCAGGTTGGATCACAAACAGAATTATTACACCAAGTATTAAATGAACTCAAAGAAATTAGTAGATAGTGAGATTTAGTACATATATTAACCAAAAATATAGGTTTAGTTTTGAAATAGTGAAAACAATTGGTTACCTGTAAATGGTTTAAACTTGTTCTCCAAGTCAAATTGTTGTTTTCCAATTGTGCTTAAGTCAACTTTCAGATCAGGACAGATAGCATACTCTTCAATTGTTTTGCTGAGCTGAAAAATTTTCTCTGTAACAGCCTCAGGAGCTGGACCTGTAAGAGACAAGGTATATTCAATATACCATAAAAGAGATAAACAAGATGAAGGTGCAGAATTAGACCACTCATCTCATCAAGTCTACTATGCCACTCAAATCATAGCTTATGTATTTTTGCTCTCAACCCCATTCTCATACCTTTTCCCCCTATAACCTTTAATGTACTCAATAATCAAGAACCAATTTAATTATTCCCAATGAGTTGGCATCCACAGCCATTTGTAGCAATGAGTTCCATAGAATCACCACCTACGGTTGAAGAAATTTCTCCTGATCTCTGTTCTAAAGAATTTTTTTTTTTATATAGACATACAACCGGGTACCAGGCCATTTCGGCACATAAATCTGTGCTACCCAATTTACACCCAATTAACCTACATCCCTGATAATTTTTGAACGGTGGGAGGAAATTGAAGCCCCTGGGGAAAACCTTTCAGACACGGAGAGAACGTACCAACTCCTTTTAGACAGTGCAAGATTCAAACCCTGGTCACAATCACCGGCACTGTAAAGGCATTACACTAACCACGATGCCAACCCTGGACCCCCAAAATTTCTCCTGATCTCTGTCCTTTTATTCTGAGGTCATGCCTCTGGTCCTGGACTCTCCCACCACTAGAAATACCTTCTCCACATCCACTCTATCCAGGCCTTCCAATATTTGGTAGGTTTTGATGAGATTTCCACCCCCCCCCCCCCATCCTCCTAAACTCCAGAAAGTACACACACCAGAACCATCAAACACCCTCATACATTAACCCTCTCATCCCTTTGGAACCTCTCCAATACCAGTACATCCTTCCTTGTATGAGGCCCAAAACTGCTCACAATACTCCAAATGTGGTATGACCAACATCTTTCAGACTCAGAATTACATCCTTGCTTTTATATCCTAATCCTCTCAAAATGAATGTTTACATTGCATGTGCCTTCCTTACTACATCATTAACGTATAATGTGAAAAGTAGCAGACCCAATGCCAGCCCCTGCAAAACACCATAGTCATCCTGCAGCCATTATTCCCACTTTGTTTTCTGCCCAAATCAGTACAAATAATTGGTTATTAATTTAAGAACACTTTTTAATCCAAAGATCTCCCATCATGCTGCAGATTGGGGATTTTTCTACTTTCTTGAATTTTGTGCTGCCTTCACCTCCACTTGAATGGAGCTTACAGGACTCACCGAGCCAGTTTCCAGAGAGCCTAAATCATTACACTTACCATATTCAACTGCAAATTAATACCCTTTAGAAATCAGCAAGTTCACAAATTTTATCTCCAAATGGGAGGATAGTTGATCTTAGGCAGTAGAGAACTACATATAATGTTGGGTTCTGGAGGTGAACCCAAGATTTTCTCAGGGGTGCTATCAGGCATGGACATGAATGAGACTCTGTCTCATGAATGACAACTCAAGGTTGGGTAGCCTGTTGACACATCATTAGACATGATAAAATGGCTCTTTGGGCAAAATACTGAAGTGTTCCTGTGGGCTATCTAACATAACCTTAGCAAAAGATCTCATGATCTTCATTAGAGGGAAAAATGGATGAAATTCACAGAAAATATATAGTCAGAAATATAATTTTCAGGTTCAAATGTGATATACTAAATTGAAATCATAATAAAAGCCCCAACCAAATTTTGATCTTGCTTTCTCAATACAAGGCAATGTGTAAGTCTCTGATGCTTTAATGCAGGTGAACCAACCTTGACATTAGAGATTAACCTTGTGAACTTCCCTACTCCTTTGGCTTTAACATTACAAATCAGTCTGAATTTATTTCTGGAAATTGAAAATATTATGAATTCTATATACCTCTCCAGAATTAGACTGGGGAAAATACTACTAGCTTCATTCAAGTGGATCTTTTAAATTTAGCAGAAAAATTTATAAGAGAGTATCTCAATATTTAGATGAGATAAAAAGCATTTTTGACCTTGTAATTGAAGGATCACTATTTAAGAAGTGGAAAATCATTCCTTTGTTCAATAGCAATGAATTGGATTTGGGCATTTCTTCATATCTATGGCAGTGAAAACAACCATATATAAATAAAGCCTATCTTCAGAAATCTATGAGGAATAGATTCCAAATTTTCGATTTTAATATTGATCGCCCAATAGACGCAGCTTACTTTTATTATTAAAAGCCGTCATTCTTGGGCAGAAATGAAACTGAACTATTCTAAGAAATCATCTATGTTGCCAATTTTAGATTTTTCTTTACCCTTTTCATTTTCTAAATTGACACACAATCTGATAATGACAACTAGATTGAGAATTAAGGGCTCAATTTCAGAAATTGTTTGGTTATAATTATTTTTCTCTGGCTAGTTCTACTACAGATAATCATTTATTCCTGCCTTCAGTATTAGTTGAAGGCTTTAAGGGATGATACAAATTTGGTATTAAAAATTTTTAAAACTTTTTTATTTGAAATAACTGCTTCTTTTGAACAATTATCAGTTAAATTTAAGCTCGCTAATAGACATTTTTTAATAGATATTTGCACTGTTTAAATTGAAAGCTTTTCATAGAATCGCAGATTCAAATATCCTTGATATACTCTTTGATCTACAATTTGTTCACAGTGGATTGATATCATATATTTATATTGATTTATTGGATTTAAGATTAGCTCCAATGGCTAAGATTAAAAATGATTGGGAGCGTGATCTTAATATAACTTTTTCAGATGAGGATTGGTGTTCCACTCTTAGTTTGATCAATGATTCTTCATTTTGTGCAAGGCACTGGGTTTTTTGTTTACAATTTACGGTGATACATAGAATACATATATCTAAACTTAAATTATCCAGTTTCTATGCGGATGTTGATCCATTTTGTGAAAAGTATAAAATTTTTAAAGCCTCATTGATTCATATGTTTTGGGAATGTCCAAAATTAGGAGGATATTGGTAGAATATTTTTCAGTCTTTATCAACAATTTTTAAGATTGAATTAGATCCGTGCCCTTTAATTGCCCTGTTTGATTTTTCGTGTGAACAGGATAAACGTTCATCAGCACCTCAAAGATAAAGTTTTAGCTATTAACATGTTGATAGCCAGACGAGCAGTTTTAATGAAATGAAAAGATAACTCTCACTAACTCATGCACATAATGTTTTTTTGTTGTTTTTTTTAATCAAGGATACTGGCATCATTTTCAGGAAGCCGAGAGAGCCAGTGAGTACACGAAGGCCCCATACGAGTCTTCCAATGGTCACTGCTCACTCATGCACATAATGTAATGTCTTATCTAAGTTTTAGAGAAAATTAGGTATAAAATTAATGATAAAAAGTTTCAGTTTGAAAAGGTAAGGGGCTCATTTATTGAATACTGTCATAATTGGCAGTTTTAGATGATATGGGAGCTCTAGACCTGATCCGTCTGTTTTCTGGAGGTCACGTCTTGATCCATCTTTGAATTTTTCTTGTAATCTTGATTACAGGGAGGGGTTAGATTAGTATTAGTTTTTTTTTCTCTTTTTCTTTTTGATGTGAATTTATGGGGTTTAATTATGATTATCTTAGATGATATCTCTTTTATTTAAGATACTATATTAAGGTATAATGAGGTTATAAAATATTATTTAACTGATGTTTATGTATATCATTTTAACAAATAATCACATTTAACAATTAGGGATGAAATTTAAAAATGGTTGTGCATTTACTTTATATGCTATGTATATGTTTTCATATTGGTTTGCTATATTAATAACTTGTATATGGATTATTATGTTTAACTCAAATAAAAATATTTCAAGAAGAAAGAATTGGATATTAACCAATTAGGAAACTTGAGATGGAAACAGTGGAGGTAGTCCTTAAAATGTCCCTCAACACAAGGATAAATTTTCTTATTGACATTGATACCATGGGCTGCAAGTAGAATTTGAGTGCCTGAAAGCAATCAGTCTCTTCCGTGCCATCTTAATTTTGGGCAGTTCAACCTGCCCCAAGGCCAAGAGAGACACTTGTAGCAAGGGGAAACCTGGCACAGAACTTGGAAAGCAAGAACAGGATCTCAGATAGGATTTGCCAGAGAAGAATGTAGAAGGGCACTCTGTCTGTGAGTGGCTAAACAATATAAAATGAACATCTTCAAGATCATCTTTGACCAATCAACCACCTTGTGTTGGTTGGAACCTACATTCTGCTCCTGAAGCAAGTGGAGTCCATTATAAATGAGCCAACTACCCATTTTCAAATGATATTCCAAAGTTAGAATCTTGTATACATTAGTTATGTCAGATATAATTGGGTTGGCATGGTTAGCACAACACCTTTACAGCACCACTGATCGGGACCAGGATACGAACCCCACGATATCTGTAAGGAGTTTGTACTTTCTCCCTATGTCTGCACAAGTTTCCTCCAGGAGATCCGGTTTCCTCCCACTGTTCAAAATGTACCAGAGGTGTAGGTTAATTGGGTGTAAATTGAGCAGCATGGATTCATGGGCTGAAATGGCCTGTAACCGTGCTATACGTCTAAATTTTTTTGGTAATTAAAATAATCTTCAGAGTTGAACTGTTTTGATTCCTACCGAATGGAAATAAAGAAAATTCAAGTGTCGATCCTTCCTTGTGCGGCAAAATTGCCTGCAGAAAAGTGTTAGTGAGAACAGGCTCAAATGCAACGAGTTTGAAGATCCACAGAAAGTTTACAACATGCAGAGACTATCTGACAAGAGTCCAAGGTAACACCATGCAAGAGCAATACAATTAGTTCTAATCCCATAACTGCAATTTTTTTCCTTAAAACTATAACTAAATCTGCCTCCTGGTAGACCATTGCAGTTTCCGAACACTTGTGTAAATAAGCTGTTCCACATGTCACCTTTAGTTTATCTGCCATTGAGCTGTTGTCCACTACTTCTTGATCCTTTCATCTCCTTCTTTCAACCCTGAATAATTTGAAATATGTTTACAAGACCCCATCATCTTTCTCTGTTCAAAAGGCGAGTAGTCATTGAAATGATCAGGAGTTAAAATCCCTCATCTCTGCAGTTATTTAGTAAGCCTTATCTACATTTTAAAACCTTTACAATTCTGAAAGTACGATGATGAGTATTGAACATTGTGTTCCAATTGTGGCTAAACCAAGCATTCCATATAAACTAATCATGAAATCTTTATTGGCATATGTTATACTTCATTTATAAAATTTAGGATCTCACAGGCATTTTTTTTTTAATTTTTTTCAAGCACCCATGCCACTTTGAAAGATTTATACATATACAACCCCAGATCCTTCAATTGCACCCTCTTAGAGCTGTGCTCTCTAATTGATACTGCCCCTCTCTATTATTCCCACTGAAATGCAATATTTCACAATTTTTTGCATGTTTATCCATTCCACCAGTCTGTCTACAGTATATTATTATCAGTCACTATCTTCATCACAGTTCACTATACTTCCAAGTTTTATTTCATCTGCAAATTTGAGATCTTTGGATCCAATATATACATTTAAATATACAAAAGGAAATGTACATTCACACACAAGCATCATCCCAAAGGGTTCATTATTTTATTTTTCCCTCTAATCTAAAAGTACCCGTATAACTACTACTGTATTAAATTAACAGTTTTCCACCCATGCTGACGATACACATTTTATTCCATGGGTTTAAACTTAATGTCATCTGAATTATGTGGCACTTTACCAAACATCACTTGAAGTTTGAAAAATAGCCAAATTTTCCACAGATGCTGACTGAATAAGATCAATAA
Organism: Narcine bancroftii; assembly: GCF_036971445.1. Taxonomy (NCBI): domain Eukaryota; kingdom Metazoa; phylum Chordata; class Chondrichthyes; order Torpediniformes; family Narcinidae; genus Narcine; species Narcine bancroftii. The sequence goes on along the minus strand of NC_091473.1, from coordinate 90,719,469 downwards.
CTGGAGGTAAATTGGGATACTATGAGAACCTATATAACTACTGTATATCTCAGCAATGGGCTATCCAGAGAAAAAGTGGTACAACAAGATTACTTCACTTTTTAATCTTTTCTAATTTTAATGATTATAGCATGGTAGAAGGACCTCTGTTGCTCAATTACACCAAATTAACCCCTGAACTCCATACGTTTTGGAGGGTAGGAGTAAACCCACACACGTCACAAGGAGAATGTACAAACTTTTTACAGAGAGCACGGAATTTGAATCTGGGTCACAGCTGCTGAAATAGTATTGCCCATTTTGATGAAACATGTTTACAATTTAAAACCCTCCTTCTCCTGAGACAGTCCCTCAGAATTGATTGATTCTTAGTTTTACGAGTTCCAAGGTGACTGATAAGGACAATTTTGGAATGATACTACTTTAGTTGCTTTTAACCAAGTATATTTATAATATTGCATATGATGCTACATTACATATCCAATGTAAATGCTTTTCAAAGTTTGCTCCACTTACAAATTATTGGTAACTCCTATAATTTCCAGCCACAATGAAATCCTCAGATAAATATGCAAAATTGTCAGAGAATGAATAATGAACAACAATCTATATTACAATCATGAAAGGTGTCTGCAGAAGGTTATTAATATGTGGAGGCATTCCAGTAGATAGAGAACAGAGCAGTCATCATTTAAGAGAGAATCAAAAAATTTAAGGCTAATATTATTGAAGAGTAATGGAAATAACAAAAAGGATCAAAGTGGATAGCTGAAACATGTAGATGGAACACAAATAAAAGTCTCCTATATAAAAAAAATCAAATGTGTCAATGATATTAAAATTAACATTTATAGTTTGTTGCCTAATGTTAACAGACCTATTAACAAAACTAAAGTTCCACATTGTTAGGGCAGAAATGGTTTGAGAGACAATTAAGATTTCAAATCCAAATCTCAAGTCGTAACAACAATAATTTGGAATCAAACAAAAACGCAATGAATACTACAAAGGCTTATCCTTTGGTATAATCTACTCAGAAGTGAGATGGAATGCTTCATAATACAGGCATACCACCTGAAACATGCTCTACAGTAATGAATTTTAGACATTCAAAAATAGCAAAGGAATGGGAAGGAGTAGAGAACTGTTATTTTATGTAATGTGGAAAATCTTGTGACATGGTGTGAAAGTAACAACCCAAATCTCCATGTGGACAAGACAAAGGAGATGATTGTGGACTTCAGGACCAGGAATGGCCATCCTCAATTGCACATCAACAATTCTGTAAGTAGAGAGCATGAAGAGCACAAAGCTCCTTAGTGTTCACTTAATTAGTGCCCTATCATGGGAACACATCTCCTCATTGGTCAGGAAGGCACAAAAATAATTGCATTTCCTGAGAAGACTGAAGCAATCAAGGCTACCAGCCACCATTATGTCAGACTTCTACAGGATATCTCTCAAGAGTATCTTGGTTGATTGCTTCACAGTGTGGTACAGTTGCAGCAGAAAAATGAATTGGAGGTCAATTCACAGGACCATAAGAGCAGCAAGAGTCTCTCCCTTCCTCCCATCCCCATCGAGGATAATTGAGGACTCCTTCCATCCTGCACACAGCATCTTTCAGCTGCTCCCATTAGGAAAGAGATTCAGGAGTATCAGAGCCAGTCACATTAGGCTGAGGGAAAGCTTCTACTCACGGGCAGTGAGAATGCTGAACGACCAAAGGAGCTACCCACAATAACCATCCGAGACTCTCATATTCATGAAGCAATATTTATTTGTGTATATGAATACTTGTTCTGCATATGTACTGTTTGTCGAATGTGTGTTATGGCTAGTTGTGTGTCTGCATGCTTTGCACCAAGAACCGGAGAATGCTGTTTTATCAGGTGTTCTTGTGCAATCAGATAACAATAAACTTGACTTGTTTGCTGTAAACTCCAGAGCAATGAAAAGCACTTTATACTGTGAAACATTTTGTATTTATATTGTATATAGATATGATTTTGGGAGATAAAGTGTGGCAGGTTTTTTTTAGTGCAGGCCACAAACAAACACTTCAGAACAGATCTCATTTAAAATACAGGAGCTCTGCTCAAGCCAGAGAAGGCAGCTCCTGGGGGCCTTGGCAAAATCTTTGGGGAGTGCCCAAGAGACTTCACTAATGGAGTGTTGTTTCGAAAAGCAACAGATGAAAGAGATCAGAGAAGTAGTTCAGAGCTGCAGGCTGGAGTGTAGCTTGCTGTTCTAAGAGGGTCATGTGATTTTGAGAAAGAGTCAAACAGGCTTTTCTCTTGTGGGGGGAAGAGAGAGAGAGAGAGAGAGAGAGAGATCAGCTCTGCAGTTTTACAGTCAGCAGCAACAGTTGGAACTGGAACAAGACAAGCTGGCAAGCTTGTGGAAAAATCCCATTTTGAAGACGGGTTGAGAGTGCTTAGTTCAGCCTAGTTAAAGCCATTGTGGTTCATACAAGTGGAGAGGACTGGCTGCCTAATGTTTCACTTGAAATAAGGGAAACAAGTACTGATTAAAAGGGATAATTGTGTGGCCAGGAACAGCAAATCTCTCTCTGAAAACCGACAAGAGCCTTCCTGAGTGGTAACCATTTACATTTCAAGCACCAGAGCCTGATGAACTTATTAAATGTTAAATTCTGTGCACAGTATAATAATTGCCTGCAACCAGTGAACTTGGAGAAATGAGAAGTGAGATTAGACTGTAAATCAAAGAACTTTTCTGAACTTACATATACTTGCGCTTAGAATTAGAAGGGGGTTAAGTTAGGTTAGTTAAGTTAATAGTAATAAGTTAAAGTTTGATCCTGTTTTCATGTTTAAAGATAATTAAAAGCAACTTTGTTTAAGTAACCATTTGTCTTGGTAAATATCTATTGCTGCTGAATCTAAGCACATGTATCATTACTTAGTGCTTGTCTGAGTATCATTCTAAATTAAAAACAGATGACTGGAATTAATCAGATAGTTCTTTAAAAAAAGTGAACAGAAATGCTGAACATAATAGCCTTCATGCCTATTCTATCAGAAAATAATGAAAAATTGAACAATTATAATTGCGATGAGAAGATTAAAAAAAACATCCATTTCACAAAGGGATATTTTCTGCTTGCACTACAAACAAAATTATGATATCAGATCTGACTTTTCAAATACCACATCAAGATTGGTGTTACTGAGAGGCAAAGGATTCCCATCTTATGTGCATTGCCATTTAGGATCTTGGTAGTTGAATTAATATTAGCTTCCAACATATGGGCAAGATACCAAAACCTAGCCAAGTTAATAGAAACTTATCATAGAACAATCATTCCAGACAAACCATTCTATTTTTCTTGTCAGGATAAAAAAGAAATCAGAAGGCAACAAATGTACATAAAATAGCTACTCTTCTTGGAAACAATAGTTGAAAAACACACACATTTCCAGCAGCTTTATTATGACATTACAGCAATCTCATTCTATTTTACCCTACTCATACTCCAAATACTGTATCAACAAATCAAATGGTTCACAGAAATTCAACTTGGCAAGTGCTATCAGGTGATGGTAGCTTTCATCTTGCTGGAAAGTTGAATGATAGTTATTTAAAGGAAAGCTGCTAAAAATGAGCTAGGCCTAAATGATGCCCAGTCCAATATGAAACTACATTTAGCAATTACTGCCATCCAAACTATTCAAATAATTTCAAAATGAATGATCAAAGCACATGTTTGAAAAACCATTAGTTAATCAAAGCTGTTTTCGCATGCATTACTTACCTCCATTGGAAATATTGTACTTGATTCCAAAATCACCTTCAGGTCCACCAGGGTTGTGACTTGCTGTCAGAATAATTCCTCCAATTGCTTTGATTTTTCTGATTATGCAAGATACAGCTGGAGTTGAGAGAATTCCATTTTGCCCAATTACCAAACGTCCAATCTGTTTATAAAAGAATGTTTGTTTAGCATTCAGAAAGAGTGACAATCTTTTTCTAAGGTGAAATCCATTCCTGAAAAGGATGAAGAATGCCAGCAATGAGGAATTAAAAACACTTTATCAGAACCAGAATCCAGTACTGCCCAGCTAGAATGTGGCTTGCAATTATTTTTAAAAAATATTTCATTCTTATTGTACCAACAATATATACGGATTCCAACCTAGAGTGCATTTGCTCCTTCAGCATTTAAATATCCCACTTGTTTATGAGATCTTTCCCAATATTCCATTTTAGTGCTAAATTATGCCTACATTAAGCCACCAGTGATTTTAAATTTAAAATTTAGAGTGGTCATATAGAGCACAGTAACAAGCCATTTTAGCCCATGAGTCCATGCTACCCAATTATACCCAATTAACCTACAATCCCTGGAATGCTTTGAATGGCGGGAGGAAACCAAAGCCCCCAGGAAAACCCATGAAGACACCAGAACGTACAAACTGCTTTTGAGAGCATGGGATTCGAACCCCGGTCCCGATCGCTGGCGCTGTAACAGTGCTACGCTAAATTTTTCCAATTTAGTGGCTCTATCATTTTTCTAAACAAGTACCTTTTTGCTTTGCTTTTGATGAAAGCTTACTGAGCCAGTAAATTCAAAGCATAAAATCTATCTCTTTGTTTTTACGTTGACTTAATGTAAAATAAGCTCATGGAAATGTTTAAAGATAACTCAACCACAACTTCTTAAAAGATTGAAACAATTTGGGAAACAAACTAATTGTATCTAATTAAATTCTTGATTAAAAGGATTCAAAAAAGATTCTATTCACCACCAGAAAGCATCTTTTGGTATCACTTGAAATTATTGGAGATGATACATTGTATTATTTTGAACAAAATATATTATTAGGGCTACTAGTTTAGAGTGAATTAATTATTTCAATCACTGTTACACTTCAAAAATAAGTCATTGATTGTGAAGTACTTGAAATAGCAAACTCCACATGCTTTCTCCAAAACTCTCCCAATCCTCCACTCACATTTTCAGGCCAGCTTCTCTGATCACCCCACCACCCCATCTTTATCATGTCTTTCCTGATCTGGCAACCTTCACCTCTCAAGACACATTTTCATGAAAATCCCCCTCAATCTAACTTACCCCTGGTCCCCTCCAATTTCTTATGGCAGCCCCTTTCCAGACCATGCCAGCTCCACCTTAAGCACATTTTTTTCTCCTAACATCCACTTTCCAAGCCCAACATTAGGAAAATACTGAGCAATAGATGAAAGTACAAAGAAAGCCAATGTCTGGTATTTTGCAACCAAAGCCATTATTTCAATTAAACTTTGTCTCAGTGGAAAAATGGACAAAGTGTTACTGTTCCACTGAATTAATGCCATTCTAGTTACCCCATGGGCAATTTTCCTTTAACTACAATAACAAAAAACAAAGAACAACTCATTTTTAAAATAGAAAGCCTTGGTACCTCACAGAAATGTTTCAAATGAAGTTTAACTGAGCAAAATATAAACACATTACAGCCAACAATCAAAAACTTTGTCAAAGGCACATTTGACAGCAGTATTTTAAAGGAATTAAAAAGGCTGAGAACCAGAATGAGTTGGGAAAGAATTTCAAAGAGAAACTTGGTAGCTGAAGAAAAGGCCGCAAATGGCACAGCAGTTAAAATTGTGGATCGTCAAGTGGGCAGTGCTGGAATCACACAAATAGCCTCCAGGAAATTAAGGAGAAAGGCATGTTGAGACTCTCACTATTAGAACATAGAAGACAGAGGCAGATGAAGATGCAAGGACAAGTGTGTGAACAATAAAATAACAATTATTCGTGCATTGAAGTGGAATAAATGGGTAAAATAGAGACATTTCACCTTTGTACCAATGAGCTCCATGCACAGCTTGACTGTAATAGATAGCTTCCAAAGAGGTTGCCCATTCTACACTCAAGAGTGTCTTTGTTTTATTGAGGGTAGAAAAAAAAAAGTTCAAGCAAAACATTATTAAAACTAATGCTTATCTTTGTCAGAAAGTTTTATTTTACATTAAGTCAACATAGATGGAACTGTTTTATGTTTTGAATTTACTGGCTCAGTACGCTTTCATCATTTTACTTGTTGGTAAAAATAGCATAAAATGTAACAAAACTTTAACCAGAATAATTGTTTCATGCACCTAACTGCAACGAAGTGAATGAAGTTAAAAGTGAATTCAGTACAGGTCCCTAACATTTTATCCGGAATCATTGTTGAGACTCTCACTATTAGAACATAGAAGACAGAGGCAGATGAAGATGCAAGGACAAGTGTGTGAACAATAAAATAACAATTGTTATTGTTTGAAATCTTCTAAATTTTGGTAATATTTTAAAATGCGATGCAATATTTCAAAATCACACAAAATGGGAGGAGGAGTGGTGTAAAATGTATTTAGATAAATAAAGATCATAATATTACTAGCATGCTTCTTTTTATTTTAATGTAAAACTTCAAAATTAAACAGTCATCGCAGACATCTTAAACAGTGCAAATGCAGTAAACGCACATTACTGCCCAAACATCACGTCAAAATGAACTCTATAATGAAAGACACTTCCTTTTCTGCATCTCTCTGCCTACCCATAGAGGACTCTCTTTGCCATGTTCATAGGCTTCTGACTGGTAGTGTCAACTGGGAGGGCGGGTGGTAATGACACTCGACAGGGAGAGGCTCTTATAAAGTAACCATTGTTCTAAGTAATAACGTCACTAATTAGCGACTGTGTGCGCCATGAAGGGCCACTTATTAGGTGATAATTCTGCAAATTATGTGGAATGTGTTGGGATACACAGGAATTGAGTGAGGGTCACGTCAGGTCATGTTTGACACCAAACTGAAAAAAGTGCAAGTTCTTGGAGGTTGACTGTTTTTGGAATTCCGGATAAAAGGTTAGGCACCGGTGTATATTGATACTTCCACCTTCACTCTTAGGCTTGAATCAAAACCAGGTCAGTCTCTCAAGATGTTAATTGTAAATTTTACTATCTACCCAATTCTAAACAGATTTAACCCTTCCTTCCACCACCCACCCCCCCACTTCATCAAATCCCAAATGAACTTAACTCTTTATGATTTTTATTGGTTTTAGACAAATAAACATTATATATACAAAACATTTATGGAGTGCACAATAAAAGTGACACTTTACATAGCCCAGCAAAATATAAAGGTACATAGAGCTCTGATAATAATTTTAATCACAGATAGCCATGCTCTAAACCCTAACATTGTATAGCTAAAAAAAAGTACTTTGTTTCTAGAGTAAAATGGCTAAGTACAGAAATTCAGGATTTATATTATGCCTAGAGGTTGTGAAAATAATTCAGGAATGGTCCCCATAGCATTTGAAACCTTGAGTTATTAATTGAGTAACAAATCTTTTCTAAATTTAAGCAGGACATAATGTCCCTCAGCCACTGAGCATGAGTGGGCAGGGCAGCATCCTTCCATCTAATCAGAATCGCACATCTGTCCAAAAGAGAAGCAAAAGACAAAGTACAACATTTGAATGGAATTTAAAAAACATGATCCTCTCCAGTTGTACCAAAAAGAGCAACCAAAGGATTAGGCTCTAGATTTAAATTAAGGATTAAGAATAAAATTTGAAAACACATTCCCCTCCCCCCACCCACCCCCCCCCCCCCCAGTATTTTTCAAGGCTAGGACACATCCAGGCCACATGGATTAAATAAGCCTTTCCTCTCTTACATTTATCACAACAAAAATTTGAATATCTGAATAGATATGAGATAAATTTAACTTAAGACATTGGTACCTAAGTACAACTTTAAATTGTAACAAACAATGACGGGCACATAAAAATTGAATCCCAAACCTTGTCAGATAATGAAAGGCTTAAATCCTGTTCCCAGGCATTTTTAATTTTAACTAGAGGCGCATGTCTCAAACCCACCAACTTATCATAGATAATGGATATTAAACCTTTGCAAGAAAGTTGTAAACTAAAAAAATACATCAACAATATTTGCATCAGGTGCCCCAGGGAAATCAGGTATCAGGAGATTGAAGAAAATGCTTGATTTGAAAATATGTGAAAAAATGAGTATTTGGTAATTTGAACTTTTCAGAATGCTGTTCATATGATGTAAAACTGTTATCAATAAAAAGATCTTTGAAACATTCAATAACCAATCTGTGTCATTCATGAAAAGCAAAATCATGCAAAGAAGGTTGAAAAAGATGATTGGATAGAATAGGACTTGAGAGAAAAATAGTGAAGTCCAAAATCTTTCCTGAACTGCATCCACACTCTCACACTGTCCCTGACAACAGGGTGGTCAATTGATTTAAAAGAGAAAGGAAATGAGGATCCAAGAAGTGCTGAAATAGAAATGTTCTTAGCAGAATTCAGCTATCGCTACCCTTACTGGTAATGAAAATGTAACCAAAACCTAAGTCACGTACATTGACCAACCAATAATAAAATCTGAAATTAGGTAGCGCCATGCATCCATTCCATTTAGATTTGTGAAGACAAATTTTAGTTAGACAAGGGTGCTTACCCTTCCATATATAAGACAATATATAGCCAAATCAAGTGAATCCAAAAAAAAAATTTGGGAATGAAAATTGGCATAGCGTAGAAATTTGGGGGGGGGGGGGGGGATGAATCTGATAGAGGTATTTAAAATTATGAGGGGGATAGACAGAGTAGATGTGAATAGGCTCTTTCCCCTGAGGGTAGGGGCGATTGGAGCAAGGGGTCATGAGTTAAGGGTTAGGGGGCAAAACTTTAGAAGTAACATGAGAGGAAGCTTCTTCACTCAGAGAGGGGTGGCTGAGTGAAATGACCTTCCAGAAGAAGGTGGTTGCAGCAGGGCCAGTTTTGTCATTTAAGAGATAGACAACAGACTCGCCAAGGCAAATAGCGCCTTTGGAAGACTACACAAAAGAGTCTGGAAAAACAACCAACTGAAAAACCTCACAAAGATAAGCGTATACAGAGCTGTTGTCATACCCACACTTCTGTTCGGCTCCGAATCATGGGTCCTCTACCGGCATCACCTACGGCTCCTAGAACGCTTCCACCAGCGTTGTCTCCGCTCCATCCTCAACATTCATTGGAGCGCCTTCATCCCTAACGTCGAAGTACTCGAGATGGCAGAGGCCGACAGAATCGAGACCATGCTGCTGAAGATCCAGCTGCGCTGGGTGGGTCACGTCTCCAGAATGGAGGACCATCGCCTTCCCAAGATCGTGTTATATGGCGAGCTCTCCACTGGCCAACGTGACCGAGGTGCACCAAAGAAGAGGTACAAGGACTGCCTAAAGAAAGCTCTTGGTGCCCGCCACATTGACCACCGCCAGTGGGCTTATATCACCTCAAACCGTGCATCTTGGCGCCTCACAGTTCGGCGGGCAGCAACCTCCTTTGAAGAAGACCGCAGAGCCCACCTCACTGACAAAAGACAAAGGAGGAAACCCCAACACCCAACCCCAACCAACCAATTTTCCCCTGCAACCGCTGCAACCGTGTCTGCCTGTCCCGCATCGGACTTGTCAGCCACAAACGAGCCTGCAGCTGACGTGGACATTTACCCCCTCCATAAATCTTCGTCCGCGAAGCCAAGCCAAAGAGAAGGATGAGTACATGGATGTGAGGGGGTAGGAGGGTTATGGGCAGGGAGCAGGTAGGTGGAATTAGTGGAGTTTCACATAAATCGGTGCGGACTAGAAGGGCTGAGATGACCTGTTTCCGTACTGTAATTGTTATATGGTTATATTAATTTTGATAGAATTAATACAACCAAATAGAGCCATTGTGTTAAAGACTGTTTCACATGCTTTAATAAAGTAAGGAAATGTTCTTTAAAAATACGCTATTATTTAAAATTTTATTAAAATTTTCTCCATACATGCAGTAATCAGAATTAATAATACAGATTGTAAAAGAAACAAATCAAAAGTTACATACATGATGGTATTCCGCGTCCCCCCCCCCTCCAAAAACAATAGCTTATAAATGTAGAAAGAAAGAAGAAAGGTTTTTCTTTCAGGATGGAACAAAGAAATGTCCTCTAACACGTAAATAAAAAATTCTTCATTAAAACTCAGTAGAGAATGTTGCAGGTCACAAAAGGACATTATTACAAATTTAAGCCTAACGTTTGGGTATTCGGGTGCCAAATTTGCAAGAACAGGATATTTATTTCTCAAAAAAGATACTCATGATTCTTTGTAACTGTAATACCAAGGTAAGCAAATTGATTTCTCGCAATCTTAATCCTGAAAACGGACTAAATTAGTAATGACAGAATGGGAGGTAAAGAGGTGTCAGAGCTTGATATGAAAAGCAGGAGATCATCCGCAGAAAGGAAAACTTTATTCCCTTCCTACAAATCCCGGAAATATCCTCGCACTCTCAAAATGCAATCACTAATGGCTCGATGGCCAAATCAAAAAGTAATGGACTTGAGGGCAGCATTGATCGAAATGGAAGTTAGTGTTGAAAGTTAGTGAGAGTTGAAGTCGTAGGGCATGAATACAGTAATTTAATCAAGGTAACAAAACATGGTCCAAATTTGAATTTTTCTAAGATCGCAAATAAATACATCCACTCCACCCAATTAAATGCTTTCCAAATGAACTTCAATAACTTTCAGTTATTGGCCTTGATTGCTTCCTTTAAATATACAAAAATGTTCAGCAGGTTCCTCTGGCAAAGCAGAACGAGGTGTATTTTTTCTGCAACGATAGCGAAGAATGACTCCCAATGGAGAAACACCATCAAATGCGCTTTATAGGCAACTTTGTATCGTGTTAAAGAATTGTGGTAGGAAGCGACCCATCCGATTTAAACATTCCTGGCTTCAACGACGATCTTCGCCTGAAGTTGTAGGACTTTCTACCTTTGTTTGAAAAGGCACTCGACGATCTTCGTGGTTGGTGTTCCTCTGACCGGCAGCTCTTCGGCACACAATAGTCAAGATGTGGGCCTCAAGTGTGGGGAGTTGGACTTCAACCGTCAGTGGGTGTTCCCTCTGAGCCAATCAATCATCCGACGTGCAAACTTGCCTTCCGATGTTACCCTAAAAGTTTCCGACGTCCGCGTGCACAATTTGGATCTGTATCAACTAACACCGAACTAACTTTTGACTTAATTGCACAAACCAGAACCGGGGCTTCAGAAACAAGCCATATATTATTTGCGCTTTCTTACAATTCACCTGTGTCCTTCAACTACCGGGTATTCGACTCCAACTTAACTTCGCCAGTTTTCCCATCGCCTGCTCTTTTCAGTCCCATTCCTCAATAGAAGGACTCCTATCGCCTGAGGACAAACGCAAATTAAAGCCTTTATTCCTCCGCTCAAACCAGTGCAACTCACTCGCAATAGGGGTCGAGAATGTGCGGGTAGCAACATACCCCATTAGCCGCAGCCATTTGAACTATGACTTCGATGGCACTTTTATTGTAGTACCGACCATCGCCTCCGACCACCATCGTAGACCCCTGGCGATCCCTCAAATCAATGGAAGCATAGATGCACTGAATGAAGTTCTCCAGGTATCGCCGCTTGAGCTGAAAAAGTTTCGTTTTCTTCCGCAGCCCACTGGTTCCTGGTTTCTGAGCATCATAAGGAGCTGTAGGCACAGTCGCCACAGGCAGTGGACTCCCATCCATGACGAGCTCCACGGCGGAGAATCATACAACACCTCCGGGATACAGAATGAATGAAAATGGGGAAGGACAGAACTTCTTCCGAAAATTGCACGGCGAAATCGGTGAGTGGAGGGCCGGGTGACGTTGCCGAGAGGCTTCGATGTTCAGAAACAGCAAAACAGCGCCCAGAAATAGCTCCTCGAACAGATACAGCACTTTCTGTAATTGAAGAAGCGTTGCCGCACTTGTTCCAAAACATCACTGTCGAAGTCAGCGTGGAAAAAAGGCACATCAACTCGAGGGAAGTGGAACGGCTCCACTTCTCATTTGACACCAAACTTCCTTCGGGTCTCGGTTTTGATCGGCAGCCTCCCCAGACTGGCTTGCTGCTTTCCGTGGGCAGAGAGATCTCTGATGGACGACCCTCGTCGTGAATTCGGGACTCTCCCACCAAGAAAGGTTCGGCCTCCTCCTCGGAGATCCCAACGAGTGTGGAATGCACACTCAGGTTGGGCGAGAACTGATACCAGGTGCAAAATAAATGGCACCGGAAAGGAGAGTTAATGCAACGTTCCTCGCAAGTACTGAAAGCTGTTTCATTACTCTCATTCGCGTTTTAAAATCACACTATGGGTAATATTAAAAAAATAAAGAACGCAATGTTTATTATCCATTAGGACGTAGAGGGAGGGGGAGGACGTGGACCTGCGCAAAGGAGCTTTTAGGTGGCTAGTCCTGGCCCCACCCTTTACACCCAAGTGGCCAAGCATGGGTCGTAGGTTTTATATCGGAGTGGCCTTCTCCTATGCAGGTTGCTTACCCGGGCTGGAGGGGCCTGCCTCTCCTCCTAGGTCGGACCATATCTGGTCGCATGAGGAATGAAGTGTTAAATACATCACAAACATCTTCCATTGTATTTAATGCATGACGGTTCAAAATACAGCAGGTACTAATTTATTCTTCTGATAACAAAATATACTCCGAAGTTGTTAAGTGCCGAAACTTTGTTTTTAAGACAACTGAATTAAACGCTAGATTTAAGGGGGTAGGTTCATCTCATAATTTTAAAATATGGTGGCCAACACAAGAAATGGGGCAAAAACTCTGATTTCGGTGTTTTTTTTAAAATGTCTCTTGACATCCATGGAGTATCCACAATAGTTGCAGCATAAAAGAGCGTGAAAACCTGGGAGAACAGGTTCTGGTGAAATCAGATTTTATTCCATAGCAAATGCTGAAATAAATTCCAATCAGAAGTTCCTAAATGAGGCACGGTAAATCTCCCCACAGTTGTTTTCTTTGAGACCCTCCCTCTTACAAAGATGTGGGTGATTTTCTCTCTCTCTCTCTCTCTCCCCCCCACCCCCGCGAAGAGATACTAAGGCAGAAATCATTGCTAAAAGTACAAGAGAAAGACAAGTCAATGATCACTTGAGGCTGAGTATGCAGACCCCACGTAAAACTTTAGCAAAGAACTCACAGCATGAGAGAACAAGTCATCTTCCATGATGAGAAAGGGGGAGTTTCTTTTCTGGTTCTGCTACCTCAAGAATTCCACATAAAATGTAACCTACACTGACACTGCAGGGTATCATGATTCATGAGTGTTTGATTTCACATCCACATTCCAGCTAAACAATTTTGAAGATTTTCTATTGTGAGCAAATTATGGCAGGTGGAACCATTTCCCTTTTTATTTTATCGGGAAGAGATGCTCCAGTGCAAGTTAATGGAGATAAAAGTGTCTAAGTTAAGGCCCAATTAAAAATATCAAAAAAGCCTGAGGTAACTGGATACAGAGATTCACTTAGCATATAAAAGTTTGGTGAGCAGAATGTATTTTTAATGTAAGAGCAGCAAGTAAACCCAGTAATTTTTTTCTGGAAGACTGGAATAAGGTTGAACACAGCAGCTTCAAGAAAGTCAGTAAAGGCAATATCAAAGCATGCTTATTAAAATTAAAACATAGAACATTAAAATGAAAATAATATTACAATGGACCAGAAATGGCTGCTGGTATAAATGCAGCAGGCATTCTAGCTAGGAGTCTATTTGTCTAACACACACTTCTGTTTAACAGTTTATGTTATGCCTGATGCACATTACTTCATGTTCACTGAATAGTTTCTAATTAAGACAACTAAAAAATTAAAGCTTCAATAACTTTGTGCACAAGATGTGTTATTTCTTACATATGAAGATGCTATTTAATGTGTTTGAAATTAAGAAGAAATGGCATGAAGGATTTTGGACTGAGACATTGACAATCTATTGCCTTCCATAAATGCTGCCTGATCTGCTGAGTTCCTCCAACATTTTGCATGTTGCATGATCCATATTGGTTTTGTTTGATTAGAAGAGGCCAGTATAATTTCAGAAGGAGAAGCAAGTCTGATGAATTTACCAAATTTATATGAAAGAATAGATCTGATGGTTAAATGCAAGGCAGAGGATGTTATGATAAAATTCACTTAAAAAGAGAAACTGGAATTGATATTCAGGTACCACATTTGAGCAGAGACATGAGAGAGAAACAAGTCAATGTTGATTGAAAGCAGGCCCGATTCTGGAGGGTAAGTCACTGGGTATATTTAAGATGTAAATTTGGCATATTATAGCAGATGATTAGTATGGGAATTAAGGTTTTGGAGAGAAGTGGAGTGAAAGTTTTGGAGTGGGATTTAAAAGGAAAAATACATCAGCCATGATTTGAATGGCAGAACAGATGTAATGGACTGAATGGCTCAATTCTGATTCTGTCTTATGGTCTTGGGTTACTAATGTAGATTTCAGGAAATAACATGCTGAAATGGATTATTGTGGACCCGAAAAGAAGATAACAAAGAAAAATTTGGCTTGTGCAATTTTCATCATGCCAAAGTACTACTGAGATCAACAGAATAATTGCTTTAGAACATAAAAAATAGCAGCACAATACAGGCCCATGATGTTATGCTGATCTACATTTTTGAAAACCTACTCAACAATCGAAACCTTCCCTACCTTATACCCATAACCCTCTATTATTCTTGCAGCCACGTTCCATAAAGTGTCCCTATTGTAATAGCCTCTACCACCACTCAAGGCAATGCATTCCAGACACCCACTACTCTGTGTAAAAAAAAAAACCTTACCCCTGATGTCTCCCCTCAAATGACCTCTGGTATTTGGTATGACCTTTTGTTAGATTATTTTACGAATTACTCACAAGGACCATGCACACGTAATGAGATCCCTTAGGCAACAAATATTGTTAACTAATATCCCATAAAAGAGATCCAGATAGGGCCACTAAGAAAACTATCACTTAGAACTGAGAAAAATGGAGGATTATGAAATTGGGGAAATCTAGGCAGTTGTTCAAGTAGCTGAGGGTTCAGATCGAACATAATACTACTGAATCGTGGACCTGGCTATAACCATACAGCTGATTCAAAAAAAATTAATGTTGGAAGAACTCAACCAGTCAAGGCACATCTGGGAAGAGAAGAGTCCACAATTCGAATCAGCGACCTTTCTTAAGTACTGACTGTTGGCAAGTTATTTTAAACAGGGGGAGAGGTGTCAAAAGCGTGACAATGGAAAACGATGAGTGAGCAGTTTACTTGTAATTGGAAAATTCTGTGTTCATTCCAGACGGTTGCAAAATACCTGGAAAGAAGATACACTGTTGCTCTTTTAGTTTACGTTGGGCCTCACAGGTTGACTTGGGAATGGTATTGAGAATTAAAAAGGCATGCAAAAAGAAACTCAGGATCACCCCCATTTGGAATGAACAGAGGTGATCTGCAAAGCAATTGCCCAATCTGCATTTGGTTTTGCAATTTTACAGGATACCACCAAAATGCAGGAGACTAGATTGGAAGAAGTGAAAGTGAACCACTGCTTCATCTGGAAAGGGAAAAGGTGAATAGACAGGAGTTGCACGAGAAGTTGCCACAATGAAAGAGCTCATCATTGGGAACAAATGCGACAAAGGGAAAAAAAATTGGGGAAAAGGAATTGCATCCTTGGGAAGGAAGTGCAAGAGTTTGTTTAATACAGGTAACTGTGGAAGTTTATCTCCAGCTCCGAGGGGATACCACAGACTCCCACAAATCCCAACCACATTAAAGTGAAGAGGGATTCAGTTGGCAATGAAGTCAAATAGCAAGGGATTAGATATCATCCCCTCTGCACCCATGAACATGATCCCAAAGTTTGTGTGCCTACAAAGAAATGTCAATTTTTTTTTGTGTGGACCATATGAGAACCAATGCAGTAGGAAGGACAAAGAAAGCAGATATGTACAGCAAGGATCCAAATTGAAAAGCACAACTACGTAAGTAATATTCTCTGCATAATCTTAAAACAACATAGAAAGAAGCATTCAGCCCTTTGGTAGTATGCGAGATCAACGAGGGACATTGGAAAGTTCCATTCTCTGCTTACTCTCTCTTACCCTCTCAAAGTCAAAGTTCAATTTTATTGTCAGAGTACATACAACCCTGAGATTCTCCATCCTGCAGGCCAGGCAGAATTTCTACTTGCCAGTAACTGGAAACTGTACTCAAGAAGATAGATATGTATAACCTTTTGCCTTATTATTGTATTTCTTCTTAAAACCACAGGCAATTAAACATTCTTTCATCTCTTCCTTTTCTACCATGAAGGGGTCTAAAATTCTTTCTGGGTGAAGCAGCCATTCACTTGCACATCTAATCTGGTGTTGTGCATTCAGTGTTCACAATATAATCTCTATACTTGATAGACAAACACGGATTGAAATACCTCTTTGTGGAGCACCTGTTTCCCATCACTAACTTCTCCATCCCATCCAAACATTTTTCTGTTACAATGAAGATCAATAACTTGAGGAGCAGAACCTCATTTTCCATCTGGGCAGCTTCCAAGATTTCAAGATTCTTTTATTGTCATGTAATAAAACAGATGTAATATTGCACAAAATTACATTTATTCTGCTGTAAAGATTCACAAACAACAGAAATTGCCAAGGGCTCCTTATAGTCAGAAAAAGAGAAGCAAATGAGAGTCCTTTCAGAGACACTTAATGTCCATGGATTTGCCTCCAGTGCTCCTGTAGCCTCTACAGCCACACAGACTTCAAACCAAACCATCAGCAACCCAAGGTCCAGATCCAAATCTCTGACATGATCAGGAAGCCTTTAGCATCCGATGCCCCTCGGGATCCCCTTCCGTCCTCGACACCCTCTCACATCCCAGTTCCGATACCTGCTAACTCTTCAGCCAGTCTCTAGCACTCCGCAGTTGGGTGATACTCCTTTGAACAAGTTACCAGCAACCCACAGCCTGCATAGATTCCTCACCTCATCATCAACAACCAGCCACTTGTATGTTCTTCAGCCACAGAGCACCCCACTTGTCTGCAGATGTGGTCATTGTAGTGATAGAGTGCTACCACCAGGAGGTTGGAGTGTGTAGCATCTGGGGAATGTTACATCTTGTGAATATTGTTGCACCTTTAGTAGATTCAAGATGAATGCCTTCCCATGAGGTCTGCATGTATGTGTTCTGTTTTTAGTGCTGGTTACTTAGTTAATAAATCTAGTCGTTTTAAAAAGAACCCAAGTTTCTGTATTGCAATAAAAGAAACATCACAGTCATCATCCCATAGGGTTGTCTCTTATGCTTCTCCTTCTCAAATGGGAGGTGCTCTACCTGTTTTCTGATGCTTTGCGCCAGTCCTCTGCTTCCTTTGAGTCTGCATCCCTTCGAGGCTGCTGCCAGCATAGGTGTCGCCATCTTGGGCGACAGACCCCATGGTCGCAGGATTTTAAAATAAAACACCGTCGGCTCCTTTAACAGGCTGTTTAAAGCCTGTACAGAGCTGTCAATAGTAGAACTGGATGGTAGAACTCTGTGGAAGAGCATTGTGTTTCCCAGGTCGCACCAGCAACAGTGCTGCCATTGCAGTGGCTCTGGCAGCACCACCTTTTTTTTTGCAGTCTTCTAGATTCAATATTGAATTCTACAATTTCAGGTAATGATTACTCCGTTTGTATCAGTCATCCATCTGTGATAATGGCCAAGATTGTTTTTATTTTCCATTTTTTCTTTTTTTTTTCCCCTCTGAAAGTGGAGGATATGCCCAGGCTGACCTACTGCGTGTTTTCTGCTCTGTGTTTTGAAAACTCTTACATTTTTTTCTTCTATGTTCTTTTTCTTTACATTCCCTCTCTCTGGTGACTCTATTCATTCAATGATCTAACAATTGATATCCTTGTTTACAGATTGCATCCATGGTCATCCTGGTTTTCTCTCTATCTCAGTTCTGATAAAAGGTCTTAGACCTGATCTTTGCTTTTTATCCAACAACCAATGTTCACATCAGTATATTTCCCAAACCCATGTGCTCTTATTTGTGCAGTTCATTCACCTGAAAATGGTACAGAAGGGGGAGGGGGTCAATTAATTTTGTTCATGTAGAATTATGTGGCTACTATCTGCATGAAATTTGTACACTGGTTGGGCGAAGTTTCTTTGGAAATCAACTTGTGGGAAAGTAAATAAAAATCTTCAGAGATGCAATGGATACACTGCACTATCATTCTGAGTATCTCATTTCATGGTGGTTCGACTAAATTTTCAAAACAAAATTTTGTCACAATGGACAACATGGTTAGCGCAATGCTGTTACAGTGGCAGCAACCAGGGTTCGAATCCAGCACTCTCTATAAGGAGTTTGTACGTCCTCCTGATGTCTGTGTGGGTTTCCTCCCACCATTCAAAACATACCACGGGTTGTAGATCAATTGGGTGTAATTGGGAGACACAGGCTCATGGGCCCAAAAGGGCCTGTTACCATGCTGTATGTCTAAATAAATAAATAAAGTGGTGATTATGTAACTTCATTTTTCCATAATTTTCTGTCCTCTTCCTCTGATACTGTTTAAACATGGGATATATGAGAAATATCAATTGGAAGATGTACAGCCATTTTATGAAATCACAGAATTAATATGTTCCTGAAAAAGGTTTCACTAGATAAAAATTTTTGACTCAAAAGGCTGAGAAAAATACACTGCAGGTATTTTGGTGATACATTCCAGTGGACAGAGACTGGCTTTCTGCTAATTAAAGTGAAAAAGTTTCATCAACCAAATACAGGTCCTCCCCAGCTTGCGAACCTGTCTGACTTAATTCCATCTACACATACGACTGAAAATATGTTAAAAAAATAAAATTTATGCGGTTTTTGTTGTATTTGGCATACTATAAACAGAGATTATAGGCATGTAAGAGCCAAAATGTGCGTACTTGCCTTGTTAGTCTGTGTCCCAGGGTCTATAAGCTGGGTGCTGCTATCTTGATTCCTGTGCGCATCTTTAGTTGGCGCATGTGCTGTTCGCGTATTGGAGTTCAGTTGGCACATGCATGAGAATTAAGGGCGCAAATTCAATAACGTTAGGACATTTAACTCTCGTGCGTGAAGCAACAGAACTCCAATATGCAGACCCTCCATGCCTGCGCCGACTGAAGACTCGCGCATACAAACAGGAATTAAGATGGCCAGCCTACAAATCTTGGGATGCTAACTATAAGGTATGTACAAGGTAGATGATGAAAATTTGATTTAAAAGTTTGCTTTTAAGACATATTTACTCCATGCAACCAGGCAATACTCCAACTTACGTCTATTTCAAGATACGACCAATCCTTCGGTCCCAATTATGGTTGTAAGTCAGGGAGTACCCATATATTCATTCTTGAAAGTTAATGGTGAAATGGCAAAAATTCTCTCGATCATCATTACAAATCCTGGGAAACACCACTGCCTAAAAAGGCTGAGGATGACAAGGCTACCAGCCCCTATCTTGACAAAATTTTTACAGGAGCACAGTTGTGAGGGTCCTAACCGGCTACATCATTATGAGCTATTCCCTATTAGTGCTTCCTTCCAATCCACTTCCATAAAAACAGTCAATGAATATCCCTCATAATTTTGCATCTCTATCAAATCTCCCCTCTTTTTTTTAATATAATGAACCATAGAATAAAGTCCTAACCAACTTAACCTTTTGCTGTAACTCAGTTCCTCAAGTCCCAGCAACATCCTTATAAATTTTCTCTGCATTCTTTTATCACTCATCCATCTGTGATATTGGCTGAGGATATCTTTCCTTTAGGTAGGTGACCAATGTAGTTACACATCAACTAAATAGAGCGTGAGATTGAAGTGGAACTTTAATCCACCAAGAAACCTAGCACAGCCTTGCCTCTAGCAGGGAAGGTCAGAAGTATTCAATAGGCGATTGTCTCACCTTGATATAGTGAGTGGCCACAGGCGCCACCCTGTGGCCAAGTGATGAAATGGCAGGTATCCATATCATCATAACCAAAATTGTACACAATACTCTAAATTTGACTTCACTACTGTATTAAACAACTTTAACATAATATCCCAACTCCTTTTCTTCATGAAGGCCAACATTCCCAAAGCTTTCTTTACAAACCTATTGAGCTGTAATACCACTTTCAAGCAATTATGCATCTGCATTCCCAAATACATCTGTTCAGCTTCACTCTGCAGTGCTCCACCATTTACCATGCAAGTCCTTCTCTCAGAGACCATGTCTCACAAGTGACTGCATTCAATTCTACCTGCTATTTCAGAGCTTTTTGTTTTCCAGCTGGCACAGATCCTGCTGCAAACATTGAAAGCCAAAGTAACAACTACTCGACAACAAAGTGCAACTTTCTCTGAGCTCCTCGTGTTTCCCTTCGTACAAAGAAGCAACTTCTTCAGCAGAGAAACACATTCAATTATCAGGCATCACATCTTCCATTCAACAGCACTGAGCCTGCAATTTCTATTCACTGAATTAAGCTCCTGGTGATGGATGTTCCATGGGACCTCCATCATATCTGTTCCCAAGATGAGGTCTTCCACTCCAAATCATCTAAAATGTCCTTTCTTCAAAAAACTTGGCTTCCCTTCCACCACCATCCACTCATCCCTTACCCACATCTCCTCCATTTCCCGCTCTTCTGCCCTGGCCACCTCTTCCCCCAGATGCAACAAAAACTGGATTCCCCTTGCCTGAACCACCCCACCAACTTCTGCATACAACATATTATTCTCCATAATTGCCACCACCTAGTAACACGATCCCACCACCAGACACTCTTCTTCCCCTCTCTGTCTTCTGTAGGGACCGCTCTCTCCACGACTCCCTCCTCCACTCATCCCTTCCCATTAATTTCCCCTTTGGCACCTTCCCCTGCGACTGCAGGAAGAGCCACACACACCACCCCCAAACAGTCCTTCCAAGTGAAGCAACATGACTTGTGCCTTCGTGGGAGTCATCTGCTGTATCTGATGCTCCCACTATGGCCTTCTCTACATCGGAGAGATTGGATGCAGACTGGTAGATCACTTCACTAAACACCTTCACTCTGTCTGCATCAGTGACAGGGATTTCCCAGTAGTCAACCATTTCATTTCTGCACCCCACTCCCACGCTGACATGTCTGTCCATGGCCTCATGCACTCTCAAACCAAGACGACCAGTAAATTGGAGGAGCAACACCTAATTTTCCTCCTGGCACTCTCCTACTGGATGGCATTAACATCAACTTCTCTAGTTTCCACTAGCTTATTCCCCATTCTCCCTTTCTTCTCTATCCTTCTGTGTCCTTTCTTCCAGCTCTTCTCCCCTTCCCTCTCCAAAGCTTCATTGCCACTTCCCCCATCCTTGTTTTCTGGTGTGGCCTTCTTCCCTTATCTACCTATTGCCTCCTGCTCCTCCCCTTACCTCTCCTCCCCATTATTTTCTTCTAGCACCTGCCTACATTTTGTTTATATTGTGATGAAGGGCTCAAGCCTGAAATGTTGGCTTTGTATCTTTGCTATATAAAGTATACTGTTTGACCTGCTGAGTTTCTTCAGCATTGTTTTTACTTCGATCACAGTGTCTGCAGACTTTCATGAATTTCTAACCAAATGATTCTGATGAAGTTAGATGGACAGTCTCAAGTTCTGCTTCAAGTTTACTTGTCATATGAATTGAATGAGATGACTTCTTCCGCGAGCTTTTATAGAGTCACAGCATCATAAAGCATGAACATTGACTCTTCAGGCCTATATGCCTACTGCCGGCATTTGGACCATCTCCTTCTAATCCTGTCCAATCCATGAATTTGTCCATTTGTTTTCAAACATTCCAAGAGTATGGAGTTAGAGTTCAGAGGAATGAGGAGGGATCTCATAGAATCATTTTGACTTTTGAAAGGTCTGGACAGAGTAGAAATGGCAAAGTTATTTCCCACGGTAGGGGTGTCTAGCACAAGAGGGCACAACTTCAGGATTGAAGTCATCCCATTTAAAACCGAGATGTGGAGGAATTTCTTTTGCCAGAAAGTGGTGAATGTCTGGAATTTGTTACCACAGGGAGCTATAGAGGCCAAGTAGTTGGATGTATTTAAGGCAGAGATTGATAGGTATCAGAATAGTCAGGGGAGAAGGCGAGGAAGTGGGGCTGAGTGGGAGAATGGATCAGTTCATGATGGAATTGCAAAGTGCTCTCGATGGGCCAAATAGCCTGCTTCTGTTCTTGTACCTTATATCTTCTGGTGTGGTAGCTGCAAAGCATCAGAGGATCATCAAAATGGCCAAGTGTATCATTGGGATCTCCCTTTCCTCTATTGATTATATTTACTGGTAGCGTTGTCTAAACAGGGCTCAAGACCCTTTCCATCCAGTGCATAGTATCTTCAACCCACTACCATCATGAGGAAGGTAGAGGAGTTTTAAAATCAGGATCATAAGATCACACAATACAAGAGTGGAAGTAGACCAATTAAATATTCAGCTGATCATTATCATTCAGTCCCACTCCCCAGCCTTCTTCCATAACCCTTGATGCCTCGACTAATCAAATACCTGTCAATTTCTATCTTAAATACACCCAACGACCTCGCATCCACTGCCATCTGTGGCAACAAATTCCACAGACTCACACTCCTCTGGTTAAAGAAATTTCTTCACATTTCGATTTTAAATTTACACCCTTTTATCCTGAAATTGTAGCCATGGGAAACAACTTTGTCACATCTACTCTGTCCAGGCCTTTCAGCATTTGAAATGTCTCTATGAGGCACCCCCTCATCCTTCTGTACTCCAAAGAATACAGTCCAAGAGGTGACAAACATTTTTCATGTGCTAACCCTTTCATTTCTGGTACCCCTGATTCATTCTGAACAATTTCCAAAATAAGGCACCCAAAACTGTACACAGTACTCCGAGTGAGGCCTAACTAGCACCCATGAATCGCATCATTATATCCCTGCTCTTGTAAGCTATTGCTATAGAAATAAATGCCAACATAACATTCACTTTCTTCACCACTGACTCAACCTAGAGGTTAACCTTTAGGGCAGTGGTTTTCAAACATTTACTTTCCACTCACGTACCACTTTAAGTAATCCCTATGTCATAAGTGCCCTGTGATTAGTCAGGGATTATTTAAAGTGGTAGGTGAGTAGGGGAAAATGGTTGGGAACCATGCTCCAGATCCAATTGTTACTAAAGTATTTGAGAAAAATTGTCATCGGCTCATTTCCTTTGGAGTTATGAAACAATGTGCATAACAAGTCAATTAGGTATGATTAAAACAGTGCTTTTCAAACTTTTCTTCCAACTCACATACCATCTTAAGTAATCCCTTACTAATCACAGAGCGCTTATGGCAAAGGAATTACTTAAGGTGGTATGTGAGTAGGAAAAAAAATTGAAAACCACTACTTTAGTGTATCCTCCACGAGGACTCCCAAGTCCCTTTGGACCTCTGAATTTTGAATTTACTCCCCATCCAAATAGTAGTATGCTTGTCTATTTCTTGTACCAAAGTGTCTTAGTGTACACTTCCCAACATCGTATTTCATCTGGTATCTCGTTACCTCATCTATCTATCTGCAGCCTTTGTGTGTCCTCAGCACCACCTATTTTGGTATCATCCGTAAATTTAGCCACAAAGCTATCTATTCCATTATCCAAATCATTTATATATATAATGTAAAAAGAAGCAGCCCCGACACTATCCACTGGCAACCAACCTGAATAGGATCCCCTTATTCCCACTCTCTGTTTCCTGCCTATTAACCAATGTTCTACCCCTGTAATTCCATCTGCTCTCATCTTGTTAAGCAGCCTCACATTTGGCACCTTGTCGAAGGCTTTTTGAAAGTCCAAGTACACAACATACACTGCTTCTCCCTTGTCTATCTGGTTTGTTATCTCCTCAATAAATTGTAGTAGGTTTGTCAGGCATGATCTTCCTTTAAGGAAACCATGCTGACTTGGACCGATCTTGTGATCCGTAACCTCATCTTTGACAATTAATTCCAACATCTTCCCAACCGCTGATGTCAAACTAGTAGTTCTATAGTTTCCTTTCTGCTGCCTCCTTCCATTCTTAAACAGTAGAGAGACATTCTCTGGAACTATGCCAGAATCCATTGATTCCAGGAATATCATTACCAATGCCTCCACAATCTCTTCACCAGACTCCTTCAGAACTTCAGGTCTATATATATTTTGTTTTTGATTATTTATGTTACTGTGTACACCATAGTCTGAAGAGACCCTATTTCATCAAGTTGTACATTTACAATCAGATTATAATAAACTTGGACCGATTGAAAGCAAAACTCACATGAATAAATAATCTCTGCATTAAGATCAAATGCATCTATTAATATCTAATTTACTACACATGTGGAACATCCACTAGTACATAAAACTGCAAGTCCTATAACACCATCCTCATTCTAATATCTTAAAACTTCTCTCCCACTAAACTAATATTCTTATTCCCCTATCCCCATCAATAGTCAGACTGCCCCTATTAGATGTCTGCAGACAATAAAGGATATACTCTGCATTAGTCCTTGTGGGGTAGCACAGGTAATGTGGCTCAAGCTTCTTTACGATTTTAAAAGTTTTTCATTTTTAGACATACATCACAGTAACAAGTCCTTCAGGCCCACTGCCTGCACTGCCCAAATACCCCAATTAACTTACAACCCCTGTACATTTTTGGAGAGTGGGAGGAAACCAAAGCACCTGGAGGAAATCCACACAGACACGGGGCCAATTTACAAACTCCTTACAGGCAGCACCATATTCAAACCGGGTCGCTGACACTGCAATAACGTTGCGCTAACAGCTACACTAACCGTGCTGCCCTCATATGACCTAATTAATCTATTAAACTGTACACCTTTGAAATGTCAGGAGGAAACTAGAGGGCCTGGAGAAAACCCATGCTGTCATTGGGAGAACAAAGATTCCTTACAGACAGCAGTGGATTTGAACCAAGGCCCTGATGCTGTAATAGCGTGGTGCTGACACATACGCTAACTGAGCCACCTACGCACCTCATTTCTTTCATCTCCCTTTGATCATTCGCTCAGGCAACATTGGAAGTATATTTCTGCTTCTACGTGGCCAGCTCATTGCAGTTTCTATGTTTTCTTGCTGTTAGCAATGACTGTTTCCTAAAATTAGATGAAATCATGTTTTGCACATGTTCATTTGATATGTTGTCAAAGACTTGCAAACACATCATACTTTTGGCTTTGAGGTTCTATATTCTGTTGCCATCCATGCCTTTTGCAGAGTCTGATTTTGGTGTCACCTTGGCTTTTCCACACGGAGATGAGTTTGGTCAGAGTTCCAGTTATCACTGCCACCAACTCCCATCCAGCAGAAGTGAGCACACAATTCACAACAAAGGCACTGTAAAGATTTTCAGGGCCCAAGCTTATCCAATCTATCAAAGGTCCACAAGGATGCACAAGCCATTCAGTCCAGAATCTATTATTGCATTTCATCTAAAATTGCCATTATTTCCCTGTAAACCATTCTCTCTCACATGCCCATTAAATAACTTTCCAGCACATCTGCGATGCACAGAAGAAAACGGGAGCGTCAGCGAGAAACTCTTGCAGTAACATGGAGCACATGCAAACTCGACACAGTATCTGAGAACAGGAATAAACCCAGGTCGTCCGAGCTGTGGAGCAACAGCACTAACTGCTGTTCCATTATCCCACCCAAAAAAAGCAAAGCATTGTATATACTGGAAATCTGAAAGGAAAAAGGAAAATTAAATGAATACATGGCAGGTTGGGAAGCATCTTCAGAGAGACAAAAAACAGAGTTAATGATGTCCAAGGCATTAACTACTGTTTTTCTCTTTCCGCAGAGGATGTGATTAAGGTGGATGTTGCCTGGTTTGAGTTACAAAGAGAGATTGGATCAGCTTAGTCTGTTTTCTCTGGAGCAAAGAGACAGAAATGTTTCTAAAACTCAAGGGCCCTGGCATAAAGTGAGAGGATCTTTAGCACACAATTGCAATTATGAATGAGCTGCCAGTAGAGGTAATGAAGGCAGGAGCAGTAACAAAATTTAAGAACCATCTGGACAGGCACTTAAATGAACAAAGCATGGAGCAATATATAAATAACATGGTAAGCAAGATGGCATGACAATCAATGTAGACACAATGAGATGAGGGGCCTGACTCCATGTTGTACAATCTTATTTTGCCTGAATGACTCAATATTTTTAATTGCAGCTATATAGAAACTACCAGTCAGTACCCAATGCCAGAATGAGGATCTGAAGGAAATGCCTGGACACCTTTTCCTTTTTCAAACTAATGGAGTCAAAATTACTCCCTGGAAATAAAAGGCAATTTTTCCTGCAAAATCACCTCTGCTCCAGCAAGAGAACAAAAAGCATCATTTGTATCTGCTCTTGGGTCACATCACAAGATGCAAGATAAGTGTGGGAATGGAGAAAGTTGACCCAACTTCTGGCTCAAAACATCAGTGGCTCCTTCCCCCAAGCCTTAGCCAGCTTTGCTTCGGATGGGTGTCAACGTGATCCAATTCTATTATACATTGAAAGAGGAGGCATCAGTTAAATCCATGCACAGAATTCCCAGTCACACTGCGAGGATGACTTTGAACTTAGAGGGCTGTGGAAATAGAAATGGCAGTAAAGCAAATCTGAAAATCATCACAAGAATTAGATTAATTCCAAGATATCTTCACAGAACGAGTTTGTCAACTGAAATACACCAAGAATAGTGGCAAGAAAAGATCTGAAGTCTCCAGCTTTACTACTGATTTCCTTGGTTGGTCACACTGCTGCTGCTGTACAGTGCTATTCCCACATGCAAAATCAAGTTGATCAAGAGGTATGCAGATGAGCTGAGCCAGGGCTGAGACATGCCACATTACAAGTTGAAAATTGGCAAGGATAGAAGGACAGAAGCTTGGATCGGGAATGTCAGTTTTCATGCTGCAAATAACCTTCTCATTTTCTACGCAAAAATCACAGTGGATGGGATCAATGGATTAGTAATGAATAAAAACAAGAAAAAAACAACCTAGGGGGTAAAATGGCATTAGTTGATGCCTTGGATCAAAGCCTTGCATCAGGACTGACAGGGAAGGGGCAAGATTTGCAATACACAGCAGTATGAGGAAGGGGTGGGACAGAGGCTGGTAGGTGATAGATGGACCAGCTTTGTTTGAGGGGGGGGGAGAAGGGGAGGAAATGGGGGATGGGGGGAGGGTGCAGATCATGGTAAAGGTGTACAAGGGGGAAACCCAAATAGATAGGCAAACTGAAATTCGAAAATTAAATGTTCATACTGTTAGATTCAAAGCTACGCAAGGGAGTAGGAGGTCATTCTTCCAATCTGTGTTTGGACTTAGTGTGGCAATGGAGAATACCAAGGACAGGCAAGTTAATGTCAGAATGGGAAGAGTCGAAATGACTTGCAACTGCAAACAGAAGCTCAAGATGGCCATTATGGCAGAGCACAGGTCCAAATACCTTGCCTGATTTCTCCACCGTGAAAACCATTTACTCAAAAGAGCTGTTTAGATCACTGCACAGTGGTGAGGGAGGAGCTTAAGGAACAAGTGTTATACACCTCATACAATTAAAGGAGAAAGTCCCAGGGGACCACGAGGGTATGTGTAAACCAGGAATGACCCTGCAGGTCATTTCAATTCTGTGCCCACGGTCTTTTTCATTGCTGCAGTGAAGTTAACCATAAATTGAAAGAACATTCAATGTCACTTGGTAGTTTATAACCCAATGCACAAACTTATGAATATCGAATTTTCCAATTTCAAGTAACCCTAACCATCAGTGTTCCTCTTCCACATACAATCATCTGTCCACCTAGGTTTTATTTTTTTGGTTACAGCTAATATCTCTTTCAACATCAATAAGATGAAGAAGACTACTGAATTCAGGAGAGAGGGCAGAGAACGCACTCCTGTCGACATTAATGGTGCTGAAATCAAAAGAATCGATCACCTCAACATTTTGGGAATAAACGTCTCCAATGACCAAACCTAGGGCAGATATGTTGACGCTAAGGACAAGGAAATGCACAGCTTCTAATTTCTCAGAAGACTCAGGAAGTTTGGCATGTGCCCCTCGCCCCTCAACATTCTCTCAGGGTACACCAGCAATAACATACTTGCTGGATACATCACAGCCTGGTATAGGGGCTGCTTTCCTCAATATCAGAAGAAGCTTTAGATCAGAAGGAAGTGAATGCAGCTCAAAAAGACAACACAAACTCCCCCCTCCCACCTGTTCCCTACCCATGGACCAGCTACATCTCCTGCTGCCTGAAAAAGGCAGCTAACATACTGAAGAGCCACCGCACCCCAGTATTTTCCCTCCTCCCATCAGATGAAGGCGCAAGAGTGTGAAAGCACAGTTTCTTCCCTGCAGCCATAGTAGTGTTATCATGCTGCCTTGCTTGGTACTAATCTTCCTTTTCATTGCAACCCTAAGCTCTGTCATTGTGCCCTATTCACAGCTACATGAATAATATAAATAACCTGCTAGTTGTTCGCAGAATAAATTAGATATTTTGGAACAAATGATCTTAAATTGAAATTTTTCTCAGTTGTTCAATATTATGCAATAGGACAAGCTCTCCCCTCGTTCTTTCCCCCTCCCACCCGCACCCATTGCAGCTTGGTCTGTGAAATCCCAGGCTGCTTGGCAAGAGGAACTGAACTAACTAAATGAACACAAACAAAAGAAAAAAATAAACATTAAGAATTGCTGTCAGCACCAAGAACCCTGCATGGCTGGATCACTCGCCAGTATCCTATTACAAGAAAATGTCAGAGGACAAACGGTCAGGGTCAAAAAGTCATCGAGCTGCATGCAGGACAGCAAAGAAACGAAAGGTCAACAGGGCCCATCATAAACATAAAAACACATCCAAAATTAAAAACCACCCCACTCTCATTCATTTGAATACTCAGCAATTTCGAAGCCAGTGTCCCTTAATTTAATAATACCATCTGCAATATTTATAATTGGGTTTAAATCCCACACCTCCCCCCCCCCGCCTCGGAACATGAAAAATCGCGATCTCCATGTAAATAAAAGGAACCACCCTGAGAGTTTAGGGACATGGGTGTCAGCAGTGTCGCTTCCAACCCCACCACCCCAACCCCCCCATCGCCCCCCCACCCCCATCGCCCCCCCACCCCCATCGCCCCCCCACCCCCATCGCCCCCCCACCCCCATCGCCCCCCCACCCCCATCGCCCCCCCACCCCCATCGCCCCCCCACCTTCATCGCCCCCCCACCCCACCTTCATCGCCCCCCCCCACCCCACCTTCATCGCTCCCCCCGGCCCCATCGCCCACCCCCCCGGGCCGGCCCTCCGTGTCACCGCCCGCGCTGTTTACCCCGTTGGCCGCCGACATCTGGATGATAAGCTGGATGACATGAGTGTTGTAGTATCGGCCGTCGCCCCCGACCACCAGCACAGCGTCCTGTCGCCGGGCCGGCTCCACGGCCGCCGACACGATGCTCTGGAGGAAATTCTCCGCATAGTTCGCCTTGGACTCGAACACGCAGACCCGCTTCCTCAGGCCGCTGGTGCCCGGTTTCTGGTCGTCGAAGGCGCTGGTCTTCACCGTCAGAATCCTGCTCATGTCTCGCGTTCCCTGCCCCCCGCCCCCCAGCAAATTTCGCTGCAGTTGGCCTACTCCTCGACCCCCGACTCTCCAGCCCGCTCACTCCTCGCCCTTGCCGACGCTTTGGCTTTTGACAGCTCGCTGCTCCTCCCAGGCTGCCGAGCCGCGCAACACGTACGCCACGCCGCCCCTGGCCGGCTGGCACGGGATCTCCGCAGCCTCATCCACTCCACTGTCAAGGGGCGTGCAACGAAACTCCCCCCCCCCCACCCCCCCTGGAAGGGGTCACCTTCTTGTCTGTGCCACCCACCTGCGACGTCTGCAGCTATTCGACCGGCTGTGTGTGTCAGAAAACAAAATCTTCATTTTCCCACGTTGTCGCCCCTGCACCCATTTGAGTGCAGACGTTCCGAGTTCTCTGCCGCCTTCCAAACTTGCCTTTTCATTGGGCTGAGAGGTCGCAGTCCAGGTTAATTCTAAGAGGATTTGAGGGTGGTCTTGCTCCAACCCGGTGGGGCCCTTGACAAGACCACAAATGCAATATTGTGTTCAGGACTGGTCCCCTTCCCAAATATAGGATATATTTGCCATTGAGAGAGTTTGCCATATTGATTTGTTTTCTTGTCCGAGGAATTGTTAAGCCTATACTCTCTCATGAGAGGAAATCTTATTTAAACTCACCACATTCTTAAAGGATTTGACCAGTTAGATGCACAGCTGATGTTTCATCTGGCAGGGGTGTCCAGAAGCAGGGACCGTTATCTCAAAATAAGGCCTAGGGCTTGGAGGACAGGCAATGTCTCTGCGATGACCCTTTGGAAATCTGTGCGCAAGGGAGGCCCAGATGTGGATTAGAGTTAAAGCAGAAATCAGTGAATTTTTAGATATTAATGGAATCAGTACACGTGGGGTGAATGCAGGCAAGTCGTCCTGAGGGAAAAGATCAGTTGGAGTCTTACCAAATGATGGTGCAGACACAACCCTTGCTTCCATTTCTTCTGCACAAAAGAGAAAAGGAAGTGAATCTCTATTTATTTTTAAAATAAAAATGCTTAAATTACTCAGCTGGTCAGGCAGTATTTTCAAGAGATAAAGAGTTAAAGTTGAATTGGAACTGAGAAAAATTATAATCAAACAATTTGGATTGTAGAAGGGGGAAGAGTGGACGGAATGGTGAGAATGTTTATCTTGGGGGGGAGACAAAGGGAGATTGAATGACCAAAAGGTGAAGATGCTGATTGAGATACCATAGTAAAGGCTTGCTAGTGATCACAGATTTACAGAATGGGTACAATGCAGCTCTGTGAAAAAGAATTCCAGCTGGTCTCCTCCACACCTTATTTTTTTTCAAGTGTGCACACAATTCTCCAGCTCCGGATGAAACAGCGTTAAAAGATTCTTCATGATTTCATTACTCTTGTGGTCTCTGCCTCCATTTACAAAACCCTGGATCCAGTCTGCCTTTTATTCGCTTTCTCCAGCTGCTCTGTCACTTTCCAAGAGGCATGCACATATTGTGTCCTCCATAATGTTTGAGACAAACACTTTTTTTTCCTTTATTCTCCCCTGTGCTCCACAGTTTTAAATTTGGAATCAAACAATTCCTATGTGATTAAAGTGCACATTCCAGATTTTAATCAAGGGTATTTGTGTACATTTTGGTCTGACTATGTACAAATCACAGCAATTTTTATACAGAGTCACCTTATTTCAGGGCACCATAATATCTGTCCAAGAGGCCTATTTTCAGAATTGTGCAGACTCTTTTAAATACATATTGGTGAACTGTAATCTGGCCAACTTGTTTCTATGTCTAACTAGTGCAATGTAGCCTCTGTATTTCTGTACATGGACAGTTCTCATTGTATTACATCCTCCCAGTTCATTTTCATGAAAGAGTTCTGGAAGATTTGTGAAGATCACTTGCTTTGTGTCCCCTACACAAAGAAAAGGGGAGTTTTGATTGCCACTTGTCTGAAAAGTACATTTCTTTGAAAGCACCTCAAGAAAGATTTTGTGAGTTTACAACAGTCTGTCACCTCAGTCTCTCCCACCTACTCCGTGATTACTTCTTTGATCAATTTAAGTGTCTTTGTGTCAACACTAGATTTCTGAGACTGGACTTTGAACTGACATTCCAGAATTGGGCCTGAAGTGTAATGGTTTGTGGTATTTCAACACACATATTCACACATATTTGTGTATAGTTGGGGTTATGTTTAGATAAGCTGTTATATTGTTGGTAATTAATAAATTAAAATATTATTTTAAATATAACACTGTCTTGGATAATTTCTATTGTTGCTGTCTGAGTACATTACAAATTGGGTGATCATCCAGAATCACACCAAATTGGGAGCTGGGTGAACAATTAATTTACAATTTCATTGATTAGAATTTTTGAGCCAATTTCAAAGGCTTGTGTGTGGAATACGCACAATGAGTTGTTTAGGCAAAGGACATTAAGAAGTTTGTGGGATCGCCCACCTTTGCAGCTTTGCAGGGGCAGAAACAAGTGAGTTGTTGTCTATGGCACAAAGGTTGGAACTTGCGGTTGTAAAAAATTGATGAGAAAGGCAGAGATCCAGAAAGTTACAGAAGACTGTTATGTAATAAAAGGGAAAGTTGGAGAGTAAAACAATTTCTCCAGAGTGAATTCAAAGTAGAAAAAATTGAGTTGGAAAAACTTAGATTAGAGTTTAAGAGAGAAAAACTTAGAATGGGGAAAGCAGAGAGACAAAGGTGATTTGAGGAGGAGGAGGCCAAGAAACAAAAGTGGTTTGAGCTAGAATTAGAAAAACCTAGAAGGGAGAAAGCCGAGAGGCAAAGACAGTTTGAGGAAGAAATGGAAACTTGGCAGGAATCTGCTAAATTAGTAGATGAGTATGCTTTAATGCACAGGGTTAACTTTGTGCCAAATGAAGTCTTTCAGAGGGTTAAATTTGTGCCAAATAAAACCTTCCGGGGGGGGGGGGGTAATGTGGAATATCCACGTAAGTTAGAAAAAAAAGAGAAATAACCTTGCAGAGTGTAAAGTTGTCCCAGTGGTGAGGTTGACTGCCAAGCCAGTTATTGATGAAACCAAGATAGATTCTGAGATATGTGCAGTGACATGAGCTATGTCTAAAAAGAAGCTTTCCAATGCAGACAGTTTGGACAAGAGTTCTGGTGTTAAGCCTGAGAATAAGGTTTTGTCATTGTCCTGAAAAGCTTTTATAGTGTGGCAGAACAGAGATCCTGATCTTGTTGAGGTGAGAGATAAGGCTCTCTCTGAGAAGGAAATTAAGAAAGTGCCAGTTGGATATTATTTTAAGGAATGCGTGTTAATGAGGAAGTAGAAACCACTTGATATTCCTGCCAATGAAGAATGGAGAGTTGTTCACCAGGTTGTAGTTCCTAAAGCCTTTAGGGACAAAATTATAACCTTGGCCCATAGCACACCCTTGGGTTGTATTCTAGGTATAAAGAAAACTATATGTAAGATTATGAAACAATTTTATTGGCCTAGTGTAAGAAAAAAATGCTGTGCCATTTTGCCAGGAATGTCACATTTGTCAAGTTGTGCGGAAACTTAATCAGGGTCTCCCAGTGGCTCCTTTTAAACCTATTCCTGCTTTTGGCAAAGTATCCCTTTGCTCTTGTATGCAGTGAGAGAGTGTATGCAAGAATCATTAGGTTTTAGCATTTTTGAGTTGGTGTTTGGACATTAAGTTGGAGGAACTTTAGTGTTATGAAGTAATAATGGGTTAATGAAGATGTGCAGTTAAATTTGTTGGATTATGTCTCAAAACCTAAAGATCATCTGCAGAAAGTCTGTGAATTAACCTGAGAGAATTGTAAAATGGCTTAAGATAAAATAAAAGTCTGGTATGATTTTTTTTTTAAAAGCTATGGTGAGAACTTTTAAACCATCTGATAAAGTGTTAATCCTTATCCTAGCAAATTTCAAGTCCCTTAGGGCAAAATTTTCAGCACGTATGAAATAGAGTCGAAGGTGAATGAAGTTAACTATGTAATTAAAACACCTAAAACCTAAAAAAGAATATTAGCGGGATGGTCACCTTTATCTATTACGATAATTGGATGCATCAATTTAGTCAAAATGAATATTTTACATAAATGTTTATATCTTTTTCAATCCTAAATCCTTCTTTGATTCACTGGATTCGATTATCTCATCGTATATATAGCAAGGAAAATAACCCCATATAAATAAGGCTCATCTCCAAAAGACTAAAACGAATGGGGGATTATCACTACCAAACTTTAGTAGAAACTTTAGATTCGACTATTCGGTGGCCAATATAAGTAATTTACTCTTATTGTTATATTTCGATAAGTTAGCTGACCTCCCTTCATGGATAGAAATGGAATTGAATTTTTCTAAAAATACATCTATGTTGGCTATTTTAGGTTCATTATTGGTTCATTTTTGTTTCTTTTAATTGACTAAGAACCCAATAATGAGGCATAGATTGAGGATATGGACATAATTTAGGAAATGTTTAGTTATCACAGTCTTTCTCTTGTCAATCCTATTGTAACTAATCATCTTTTCCAACCCTCCTTGCTAGATTCAGGTTTTAAAGAATGGTATAAATTAGGACTTTAAAAGCTTTTAAAGATCTTTTTACTTGAGATAATTTTGCTTCTTTTGAACAACTAACAGCAAAATTTAATCTTTCTAATTGATGCTTTTTTAGATATTTACAAATGAGGTATTCTGTTCATTCCAAACTTTCTGATTTTCCTTCAATTTCTGAAGTGAATATTCTTGATATATTTTTTGATTTGAAATTTTCCAATGAAGGATTACTATCAAATATTTATAATAATTTAATAGATTTAAGAATGGCCTCAATGGCCAAGATTATGAACAATTGGGAGCATGATTTGAATAGAGCATTCTCGGATGAGGATTTGGACACAACTCTTAATTAAATCATTCTATCTTCACTTTGTGCACAACATTGTTCCAATTTAAGGTGGTGTATAGAATACATAAGTCTAAAGATAAATAATCCCATTTTTATCCTGATATGGATAAATTATGCGATAAGTGTAAAATGTTTTAAGCTTCATTGATTCAAATATTTTTGGAGTCTCCAAAGTTAGAATATTTTTGGAAAGATATTTTCCAAACTTTATCAATAATTCTTAAGACTAAATTAGAACCATGCCCTTTGATTTCTTTATTTAGTTTTTCTCTAGAAGAGGATATATCTCTGTCCTCAACCCAGAAGAAAACCCTAGCTTTTTCTTCTTTGAAAGCTAGATGAGCAATTTTGATGAAGTGGAAAGATAACGTTTCACCCATTCACATTCAATAGTTACATGATGTCATATCTTATTTAAGTTTAGAAAAAAAGTAGATATAATATTAAAGACGCTGTAGTGCGTAGAATGACTCAAAGACTTGTAGATTCAAACCAAGGCTTTTATTACCAAAAGAGTGGAGCATAGTATCAAGATCAACCAGTCCAGTCTAACCTGCATCTGGTTAGGTGCAGCACTTTATGACCTGGCCAGTAGGTGTGGCTACGGCTCTCAGCCAGTCATTATCACTATATACAAATATATACAGAGGTGATGGGATCTCCTATTATCACAGATACAAAGTCAGAATTTGATAAGATTAAATCTGAGGACTTAAGTGGTGTGAATGCTCTGGGGATTTCCTGTCTGGTGTGTAGGGGCTGTTATTCGATTTATATTTACAATATATTGTAGCATGCGCACTACGCAAAGTGTGGAGTCAGAACAACACACACACACACACACACACACACACACACAGACACACAGACACACACACACACACACAGACACACAGACACACACACACACACACAGAGTCGAGGTTGAAGACTGATTTATTGCTCTGCCAGGTCTGTTTATATTCACTCCCTGCCTCTGATGACAGGAATGACATCATCACAATGCCGGCCGCTGACTGGCCAGTGTTCCTGCCATTGACCACTGTTTCCCGCTCTACGGGAGGTCATGTGGGTCGACAGCTGTTAGTCACTGCATTCGCTGGCCATTTTGTGAGCTGAGTCGTTCTCGGTTCGCGGGCCGCTACACAACTTCCCCTCCCCCACCCCAGAACCAGCAATCAGAGTGTCCATTGCTGCTTTGGGCAGGTATTACAGGGGCTGAGTCTCAACTGGCTGGTTAATGTCTATATGGGCCGGTCTAATGCACACATTGACCCATTGTGCCTGACAACTCTGTATGGCCCATTGTATGGCCGTTGGAGGGGTTCCCAGTGTGCTCCCCTTCACATAAAAACATATACACAGGTGTGCAAGTCCTCAGGGACAAAAGATTTGGGCTGGCCATGCGGCAGGGACTGTGAAGTGGCTATGGTACCCAGTCTTTCTTCAGCTGTTTCAGTGCCACCGTGGGGGTTTCCGGATCCTTGGCGGCAGCTAAGAACTCTCCTGAGATTACCAAAGGTGTGCTATAGACCATTTCTGTTATGGAGGGATTAAAGTCCTTTTTCAGTGAGGTGCATATCCCCAGAAGGACCCAAGGCAGTTCATCTGCCCATTTGGGCCCCTTGAGCCAGGCCATTAGGGCTGCCTTTAAGTGTCTGTGGAACCAGTCCACCAACCCATTTGCCAGTGGGTGATATGCAATGGTATGGTGGAGTTGGGTTCCCAGCAATTTGGCTAGCACCACCCAGAGCCCCAAGGTAAACTGAGCACCCCTGTCAGAGGTGAAATGTTCCGGGACTCCGAACCTGGACACCCAGGTATTGATTAGTGCCCTGGCACAGGTCTCCATGGTTGTGTCAGCCATTGGGACTGCCTCTGGCCACCTCATGGAGGAGGTATACCATAGTGAGGAGGTGTCTTGCCCTACGGAAAACTGATAGCGGCCCCACGGTGTCGACATGGACATGGCTGAACTTAAGCCACGCTGGCTCAGAAGTCTGGGGAGGTTCTTTAGTATGACTTTGCACCTTGGACACCTGGCAGAGCATGCAGGGTTTTGGCCCATTGACTGACCTGCTTGCGGAGTCTGTGCCAGATGAACCTGCTGGCCACCATTTTTACCATGGTTCTGATTGCCGGATGTGCCAAGTTCTGCACCGTGTTGAAGACTTGCCATCTCCATGCTGCCAGCATGATGGGCGCGGTTTTCACAGGAGCGTCTGGTTGCCAGAGGCGATGATGACATTCTCCAGCCACAGCCCGGAAAGCACCATCCTGTACACCCAGATCTCAGGGTCATCGTGCTGTGCCCTGGCTAGGGCTGAATAGTCTTTGCCCTGGATGGAGTCAGCAGCGGGACGGGAGAGTGTATCGGCCACCACTATGCTCTTGCCGGTGATGTGTTGGATGACTGTGGTGAATTTGGACATTTAGGAAAGGTGCCTCTGCTGCCTGGTGGACCATGGGTCAGACACTTTGTGGAAGGCGAAAGTCAGTGAAGACCTTGAATTGTCTGCCTTCCAGAAAGTATCAGAAATGCCTGACTGCCAGGTAGAGTGTCAGTAGCTCCCAGTCAAAGGTGCTGTATTTAAGTTCAGGTGGCCAGAGGTGCCTTCTAAAAAAGGGCAGGGCTGCCATTTCCCATTGATTAGCTGTTCAAGGACCCCTCCAACTGCTGTGCTGGAGGCGTCCACCGTGAGGGCAGTCGGCATCTCTGGCCTGGGGTGAACCAGAAGGGTGGCATTGGCCAGAGCGTCCTTTGCCTTCTGGAACGCCTCCGAGACCTGCCCGTTCCAGGCAATATCTGTTTTTCCCCACCATGAGCATGAAAAGGGGGTGCATGATCCAAGCGGCTGCCGGTATCAATCAATGATAGAATTTAATCATACCGGTGAGCTCCTGCAACCCCTTCATGATGCAAGGTTTCATGAACCACTGACTGGCCTCCACCTTCTCAGGCAATGGCTTTGCCCCAAACCTGTCGATCTGATGCCTAGGAAGTCAATTGTGTTCTACCTGAACTGATAGTTGGCAGGGTTAATGGTCAGCCTGAACTCCTGCAGACGGGTGAATAATTGTCTGAGGTGGTCATGTGCTCTAATTGGTTGCGGCTGGCAATAAGGATATTGTCCAGGTAGATGAACATGAATGGGAGGTCCTGGCCCATCGCGTCCATCAGCCACTGACAAGTTTGAGCATCATTCTTAAGCCTGAAGGGCATCCTCATGAATTCAAACATGCTGAAATGGGTGATTACAGCAGTTTTGGATATGTCCTTGGGGTGCACTAGGATTTGATGAGAACCTCTGATTAAATCGACTTTTGAAAACATCCATGCCCCTTATAAGTTGATGGTAAGGTCTTGGATATGGGGCATGAGGTATCTGTCCAGAGTGGTGGCCTTGTGAGGCATCGGTAATCACCATCTTCCTGCTGCCTTCGGGACCATGTGCAGAGAGGAGGCCCAGGGGCTGTTCGACCACCTCACAATCCCCAACTCCTCCATTTTATTAAATTCTTCTTTGGCAAAAGCAAGTGCTTGGCGGGGGGGGGGGAAAGGCGGTGCACCCTAGCGTGGAGCAGGAGCCCTCGGTGAGGACGTGGTGCCTTACCCCATGCTTTGGTTCTGAGGAGGAGAATTGTGATGCCACAATTGTGCGGAACTCCACCAGAATGCATGTGTAGGCGTTATCAGACAGCATGACAAAGTCAAGGTGGGGGGCATCGTTTTAAAAGTTCTGGTGTGCACCAAACACTTCCCTTTCAAGTCTACCAGCAGGCAGTGGGTGCGCTGGAAATTGGCTCCCAGAAGCAGTTGCACCACTGCCATGACAGTAAAAATTCAGTTAAATCAGTGGACAGCAAATCATAGAGGGATGGTGCAGGTGCCCTAAGTTCATATAGAGGTGCTGTTTGCTGCTCTCAGTTCCAGGCCCGGCTTGGCGTTCTGGGTGTCATAGGCCATGGGGGGGGAAGGACACTTATTTCGGCACCAGTGTCCACAAGGAACCGCCTTCCCGACAGAGAGTCCCACACGTGGAGGAGGCTGTCACATTGGCCAACTATCGCAGCCATTAATGACAGCTGGCCATGGTGATTCCCAGAATCCCCTGCACCCCATCACTGATGATAATAGCAATATGGCTGGGTAGGGGGATCCACTTGCCTCTCCATCTGCTGTGGCCTTGTTTCTGGCTGATTTTGGGGCTTGGTGATATGTTCCACTGAGGCATTGTTTTCTTTCTTCGCTCTCCAGAGCATGTCCGCCCGGGCTGCAATTTTCCTTGGGTCACTGAAGTCCTCATCGGCAAGCAAGAGTTGGATATCCTCGGGCAGCTGCCTTGCTCCGGAAGCTGCCATAGGAAATCGATGACATTCGCTGCCATGTCCTGCTTGAGCACACTCACTATATAGTAGTGAGGGGGGTGTCAGTGACAGCGATCTGTCGAAGGTGGAACTGGGCCCTGGCCTGTTTGAACCATACATATGGCTGCAACGCCAAGAACATTGGCAGCTTGAGTGAGACCAAGTAGAGAGCTGCTTGGTCCATCATCTTCGGGTCTAACTGCTGGTTGGACCTGTCGGGGTCACCAATGTAGCGTGTGCACTATGCGAAGTGTGGCACAAGAATGACACACAGTCAAATCAAGATCGAAGACTGATTTATTGTTCTGCCAGCTCAGTTTATATTTACTCCCTGCCTCTGATGACAGGAGTGACGTCCTCGTAGCACTGACCTCTGATTGGCTGGCATTCCCACTGTTGCCTGCTTTTTCCAGCCACGAGGGAGGTCACGCGGGACAATGGCCATTGTTCCCTAAGGGGCCCTCACAATCACTGCGTTCACCAGCCATTTTCTGAGCTGGGTGGCGACTTGGTTTGCGGGCCACTACAATATACAGATAAACTTGTTTAGAGGAAGGGGGTAGATTAGAAAGAATAACTTTTTTCCTTTTTTTCCATTTTTATTAATAAGACTACTAATTAAGGGGGGGGTTTAACTACAAATCATGAATCATATCACAGAACAACGTGATCACATCAGAGAAGTATAAAATATCTTATATAAAGGAATTTTATGTTTATTATTTGTGTAATTTTTGTATTTAATATTATTTTTGGACATAGTACAAGTTATGATTTAATTATAAAATTTGATGTCCTGAATGAAATAGATTATGTAATAATAATGGTTATGCTTCAAATTTACAATTGATATGTCATATATATATATATATGAGATTATATGATTTATCTTATCAATAGTATACCTTATGCTTTTTTATATAACTTTATTTATCGAACAAAATTTAAAATACAAATAGAGCATAAAGTATGATAATAATACAAAATTTTCTCCCTATTCACCCACCTTCCCCCACCTATACACTCCATCCCAACCTCTCTCCCCCCCTAATCTACCCCCCCAAAAAAATTAAAATGAAGCTAAAATACATATTTATCAGTAATTTAATGCCAAAGATGGTGCCATTCCCATCTAACAAATAGGGATTCCACATTTTAATAAAGAAAGAATAAATAAATATCTTCTCCAAAGGTATACAAGTTCTCAATTCAGTATGCCACCTTTGAATATTTAATTCGATATCATTCTTCCATGTAATTGCTATACATTTCCTTGCAGCTGCTAAAGCTAATCGTATAAAAGCCTTTTGAAATTTGTCTAATTTTAAACCCAAAGTCAACGTTGTGGAATATCCCAATAAAAATAAAAACGGATCGAGTTAGCTTGAATTTGAATAAACTTTCCAAAAACTCCCTAATCTTATACCAAAAAGGCTTTACCTTTTCACAAAGCCAAACTGAGTGCAAAAATGTACCTATTTCTTTTCCACATCTAAAACATAAATCTGATGTGCTAAAACCATATCTTTTTAACTTCTCAGGAGTTAAATGCAGTTGGTGTAAAAAAGTGTAATGAACCAAATAGTATCTCACGTTAATTAGTCCAGTCATACTTTCCTCACACATAATCCTCCACTCCTCTTGAGATATTGGAATTGATAAATCATTCTCCCATTTAATTTTCGTTTTATACAAATCAGGTTTATTTATCTTCTTTTGCAGTAAATCTTACATTTCTGAAATAAAACCTTTCTTTACTTCATCCGTTAATAAACTTTCAAACTTAGATCTTTTAGGTAATTTTAATTCACGTCCTAAATTATCTAATAACCAAGTACATATTTGATAATATGCAAACAATGTATTAGACATTATCCCAAACTTTTCCTTA
Organism: Narcine bancroftii; assembly: GCF_036971445.1. Lineage (NCBI taxonomy): Eukaryota > Metazoa > Chordata > Chondrichthyes > Torpediniformes > Narcinidae > Narcine > Narcine bancroftii. The sequence continues at coordinate 90,678,660 of NC_091473.1, read as the reverse complement.
AATCTATTAAATGATAGAAACGTTCCTTCTTCAAAACAATCTCCCACTAGTCTAATACCCTTCTGTTCCCACAATTTCGAATAGTAATTATTCATCGAGAAAGGAAAGAATTTATTCTGAAATATTGGGGTATTAGCTGAAATTTTACCTTTAATTCTAAAAATTTGATCCCTAGTGTACTATGTCTCCATCAAATGTTTCAATACAGGTAAATTATATTTTTGTAAAAGACAAGGATTCCATTTATAAATAAATTGATCCATATTATTTTCTGAAATCTGAACCAATTCAACCCTTAGCCCAACTAAGAGGTAGATCCTTATCAAACATTCTATTAATACATTTTAATTGTGCCGCCTCATAATAATTCTATGGTAATTGAAGCATATTTCCACGTCAATTTTTGTAACGATACTCTTGATAATTTACCTTTCCATAAAAATACTCAAACTGACGCACTTAATTCTTTAAAAAATTCCTTTGGAAGCTTACACAGTATAAACTGGAAAAGATACTGTGTACCAACATTCGCAATTGTTACGAGCCCAGGGAACCCCAGAACCCAGCAGCAATAGAAATTCACCAAGACAAATGGTTACTTGAACAAAAGTCACTTTTAATTTTCTTTAAACGTAAAAGCAGGATCAAATTTTAATTTATTACTATTAACTTAACCTAACTTAACCCCCTTCTAATTCTCAGCACACGTGTTCTTTGCTTTAATAGTCCATTTATTCACTTCTCACTTCTCCATGTTCACTGATATCAGGCAATTCTTATACTGTGCACAAAATTTTACATTTATGAATTGTCACCAAGCTCTGGTGCTTAAAAAGTTACCGCTCGGGAAGGTTCTTGTCAGTTTCAGATAGAGATTCATTGCTCGTTGAACATACACAAACTGATTTACTTCCATCAGCCACTTCAATGCCTTGCTGAAGAAACTTGCCCCATCAGGGTTTTCCAAATGATAACCTCTTCTTCCAGGTCACCACAGAGTCCGTCTTGGTTTCCTTATTTCAGGTGAAACACTCTAGCCAGCCACAAGGGACCACAAAGGTTTTTCAACAGGCTGAACTCAACTCACAACCCGTTTTCAAAATGGGGTTTAAACAAGCTGTCAGCTTGCCATGACTGAAGAAACCATATCTCTCTCTCTCCCTCTCTCTCTCTCTCTCTCTCTCTCTGCATGCAAAACCACATAACCTTCTTAGAACAGCAAACTGCAACCAGACAGATTGCGGCACTGGACTCAAATTTCTGAGTTCGTTCATCTGTGCCTTCAAAGCAATAATCCATTACTCAATAGCATGTCCAATGAACACCTTCTTGTGAAGTCTCTTGAGCTCAGATTCTTCTTTTTGCTCCTCATGAAAACCTCGAGTAAAACAGATTTTATTGTCTTTACAAAGTCCGTGGGCCTGGACTGTCTGGTTTGAGCAAAGCTCTTGCATTTTAAATGAGATCTGTTTTGTGAGGTGCTTGTGTTTGTGGACCTACACTAACCTCCACAATCTATCTACTTTAAAATCATATTGATATATAACATAAAATATAATGTAACTCATCACACACACTATAAGCAGGGATTATACACATCTTCCCGGACCCCTGAATAATAGGAGGTGGATCTGGTACCACTGTACCCACAAAGGTATTCGCACACCCTTGGACTCCTGATCAATTGAGAGCAGTGGCTCCACTGCCAATATTGATCTATAACAATACCAGTGCAGTGTGCACCTTACCCATGACACTTCCAATCAACATCTACAATAGCGTCTGACATGGAGAGGTGTCTGGAGCTATCATCACAAGGCAGCGTGAGAAAGTGTCCACTGTGTTGGAGCTAAATACAGGGCTCTAACTAATAAGGACGCTAGGTGATTTGAACCAGCCAATGGCAAGGTTTGCACTGACTAGTGAATTGACTCTCCACCTGCAAACCTTAACTTTGACTATAACTTTGTAACTTTGAGTGACTTCCGAATGAGTTTTAGGCGGGGAGGTCATGTGGCCACCAGCAAAAGCCAGGGAGGCCACACCTGAATGTATGAATGTTCGCACTACTTATGATGCCGCAAAACACCGAATTTCCTAACTTGTTCATGACAATAAATTCTGATTGTGATGGTCCCTTTTATTCCATTGCCTTCAATTTTAATGACAACCCTATGATGTGGCATGTTATCAAAAAATGCATCAGCAATATCTCCCTCTGTAGCATCATCAATCAAGTTAGCTAAATGGAATTTCCTTTAATAACTCCATAATAGCTTTCTCTAGTTAATCCAAATGCATTCATCTGGCTGCTAATTCTGAACCTGATCTCTTGAATTTTCCTTACCAGTGATTTTGCAACTTTTAGTGCAGTTCGTCATCAAAATGTCAATTTTTGACCTATCCCAGAATATCATTCTGAATCTCCAGCAGAATCATCTTACTTGGTAAAGACGGATGTAAAATTCTCAATTAGTGCCATGCCCTCTGCCTCCAACACATTTTCCTTTGGGCCATCTCCCTTAGTACAACCCTTTACCTCTTCATTTGCCCAATGAATATTTTTGGTTTGCCTAATGGTTACTGCCAAGCTCTCTCCTGCCTCTTTATTTGGCTCTCGTTTTATTTTTGTAAATTTCCCCTCTGAATTTTATGTTATCAGCCTGGTTCTCATATTTTAAAACTGATATATGTTATTTTCCCTTCTCTACTGACTCTTGTTATGGTCATCTAGGGAATTCTAGCTTTAATTTCCTTACCCTTCTCCCACACTGGAATGTTCCCAGCTGAAATACATCTGAAAATCCCTTCATAATTAAATTATAGTTTTGTTTGGCAAAGTTTGATTTCAATTCACTAAAGCTGAACTCTTCTCATCCCTTTGAAATGGATCCCACTCCAATTGACCATTTTCAACTTTTGAACAGCTATTCCAAAGCTTATGATGTTAACATCTCTTTTTTTAAAAAATCAGGTATCTAACTAGAACATAGTCAAAGACTGATTCCACTGCAGTTTAAGGAAGAGAATGTAAAATACTTATTATTCTCTGAGAGAGAAAAAATCATTCTCTCTCACTTAAATAGATTTAAATATTGACCCCACATTAGAGACAGACAAAAGAATACAGATGCCGGAATCTGGAGCAAAGTACAATCTGCTGGTGGAACTCAGAAGGTTGAGGAGCATCAGTGGGAGAAAAAGAATAGTCTACTTTTCAGGTTGGAACCCTTCATAGGATCTAATGTTAATTCTCCTACAAGAAATAATTGTTCTGTATCCAACCATTTAAGATACCTCAGGATCTTGTATGTTTCAATCACTACTCCTTATTCTTCCAAATATCAATGGATAGAAGCATAGCCTATTCAAACACTCCTTGTAAGACAATCTCTCTATTCTAGTATTAAGAAATTCCTCATTCAAAGTAGTACATTTCATGAGCAGTTCTGTGAGACATAAATTCACACCAGAAAATTGAAAAAGAGTCTGATATAAATTATATTTTTCGAACTCTGAGATAAAAAGGGATTTGAATGGCCCAGGACATGAATCACAAAAGGCTTGTATTGAAGTACAGCATGTAATTAGGAATTATAATGTTGTAGTGGCCCGCTCCTCAGGCCGAGACAAGAAATAGCCATCGAACACGGTGACCAGCCCGTTTCCATAGGCCGCCAGCAGAGCGGTGAAACTGGCCAATCACCACTGGATGATCACAGGGGGCCCAATAGGGTCCCAGGCATTCAAGGTTACCAATCGGCAGCCGGCCCGCTCAAGCCATGCCCGTGTGATGCGGCCTGCTCAAGCCAGTGTGATGCGGCTGAGCTGATTATAAAAAGCAGAGCTGCCACTGAATAAACTCAGTGTCGAATACACTACTTGTGTGTATGGAACCTCTCCACCAACCTGTTGGCCTGTGGGTGATACGCTGTGGTGTGGTGGAGTGGGGTCCCCAGGGCATGGGCTAAGGCGGTCCACAGACTGGAAGTGAATTGGGAACCCTGTCCGAAGTAAGGTGTTCGGGGACACCGAAACACACTATGCAAGTGTTGAGTAAAGCCCGTGTGCATGCTTCTGTGGAAGCCTCTGATAGTGGCCCCCCTTCTGGCCATCTGGTCATCCAGTCGACCATTGTGAGAAGGTAACGTGTGCCTCTGGATACGGATAGGGGCCCCACAATGTCAATGTGCATGTGGCTGAAGCAGCAACATGCTGGCTCGAGTGTCTATTGTGGAGCTTTGATATGAGTCTGGATTTTGGATGACTGGTACTGACTACAAGTCCTGGCCCATAGGACGACCTCTTCGTGGAAGCCATGCCAGACATACCTGTTCGCTACCATTTTGACTGTAGTCCTGATGGCAGGGTAAGCCAAGTTGTGGGCCAAGTTGAAAACCTGCCTCTTCCATGCAGCCGGAATGACAGGGCAAGGTTTACCCGTCAAGGTGTCGCAAAGCAGTGTGCGATTGCCAGGAGTGACCTCCATTTGTAAGCTGGTGAGCACTGTCCAGTATCCCAGAATGTTAGGGTCTGCTTGCTGCGCATTAGCCAGGGCCGGGTAGTCGATGCTGGGGTAGGATTATGCACCGCCAAGATAGCCGGACAGGATAGGGTGTCGGTCACGACATTGGATTTGCCAGTTATGTGTTCAATGTCCATTGTAAATTCGGAAATGTAGGACAAGTGCCGCTATTGCCTGTCTGACCACGGATCTGACACCTTACTGAAGACAAAGGCAAGGAGTTTGTGGTCCATGTAAATTTTGAACTTCCTTCCCTCCAGAAAGTAACAAAAGTGTCTAATTGCCAGGTATAAGGCTAACAGTTCTCTATCAAAGAGGCTGTACTTGAGCTCTGGTGGCCTGAGGTGTTTACTGACAAAGGGCAGCAGTTGCCACTGTCCATTCACCAGTTGCTCAAGTACACCTGTGACTGCTATGCTGGAAGCGTCTGTCATGAAGGTGGCTGGGCCATCTGTCCACGGGTGCACGAGGAGGGTGGCATTGGCTCGGGTGTTTTTGGTAGTCTGGAAGGCCTCGATCATCTCCTGGGTCCATTGTATATTTTTACTGGGTCCTGCAATGAGGGGAAAGAGGGGGCTCATGATGCAGGCCACTGCAGTTATGAAGTGGCGATAAAAGTTGACCATACCTGCAAAGTCTTGTAGTCCTTTCATTGTCAATGGCATGGGGAAAGAGCGAATAGCATCCACCATTGAAGGTAATGGTTTGGTTCCATGTTGATCAATACAATGGCCCAGGAAGTCAATAGTCTCTCAGCCAAACAGACACTTGGCCCGGGTTGATGGTTAGGCTGAAATCGCTCAGCCTGGAGAATAATTGTTTTAAGTGGGTGGTATGCTTCGTGCGGATGTGGCTGGCAATTAAAATATCATCAAGGTGGACGAAGGCAAAATTAATGTGAAGCTAATTTCATGTGATGCAAATTTAATCCGACTATTTTTTCCTTTGTTTCCCCCCCCCCAAGTTCCACTGTTTTAAATCAGTAATCAAACAATTCATGATTAAAGTGCATATTCCAGATTTTATTTAAAGTTATTTGTATACATTTATCTTCATTTGACCATGTAGAAATTACAACACATAGTTCCCCCATATCAGGGGACCACAATGTTTTGGACATTTGGCTTCACAGGGATTTGCAAGTGCTCAAGTATGTTTATTTAAATTCATTCACAACATTGCTGACATGGCTAATGTTTAGGTAAAAACACAATGTGAAGAAACTCAGTAGGTCAGTGTACTTTATATAGCATAGATAAAGATACATAACCAACATTTCAGGCTTGAACCCTGCATCGTTTTGGACGAAATGAGGGCAGGCACCTAAACAAAATGGTAAGGGGAAGGAGCAGGGGTAGGAACACTGTCTCAAAGGCAGGAGGTATGAGATGGATAAGGGAGGGAGGGCACACCAGCAAACAAGGTGGCGGGAGGGAATGTAATGGCTTTGTGAATGGAGAGGGAAGGATGTGGAGAGCTGGAGGAAAAAAAAGCAGAGGGATGGAGAAGAGAGAGGAAGAACGGGAATGCGGGTAGCAGAAATAGGAGAAGTCAAAGTTAATCACATCCAGTTGGAGAGGGCCAGGATGGAAAATTAGGTATTGCTCTTCCAATATATGGGTCGTCTTGGCTTAGTGTATGAGGCCATGGACAGACTTGTCAATGCGGGAGTGTGGCACAGAATTAAATTGTTTGGCCACTGAGAGATCCCTGTCACTGATGCAGTCAGAGCGGAGCAATCTCCCAGTCTGCATCCAGTATCTCTGATGTAGAGAAGCCCATGATGGGAGCATTGGATGCAGTAAATGACTCCCGTGGAATCACAAGTGAAGTGTTGTTTCACTTGGAAAAACTGTTTAGGACTCCGAATAGTGGTGAGGGAGAAGGTGTGGGCGGAAGAGTGGGTTTTCTTGCCGCCAGAGAGGAAGGTGCCAAGGGAGTGATTAAAAGGAAGGGATGAATTGATGAGGGAGTTGTGGAGGGAGCAGTCCCTCAGGAAGGCAGAGAGGGGAGGAAAGGGGAGATGTGTTTGCTGGTGGGATCATGTTGTAGGTGGCGGTAATCACAGAGGATAATGTGTTGGATGGAAAGCCTGGTGGAATAGTAGGTGAGGACAAAGGGAATCCTGTGTCTGTTGCATCTGGGGTGGAGGGGACCAGGGCAGATGTGCTGGAAATGGAGGAGATATGAAAAAGGATTGATTTCATGGCGGTGAAGTCTTGTTTTCAGAAGAAGGGAGACATTTCGGATGATCTGGACTGGAATACCTCATTTTGGGAACAGATATGATGGAGACAAAGAAATTGAGAGAAAAGAATAGAATCCTTGGAGTGAAGAAGTGTAGTTGAGGTAGTTTTGAGAGTTGGTGGGTTTGTAAAAAATATCCGTAGAAAGCGTGTTTCCCTAGATGGAGACAGAGAGATCAAGAAAGGGGAGATTGTCACCAGAAATGGATCAAGTGAATATGAGGATGGGGTGAAAGTTGGCACCAAAGTGAATGAAGTTGATGAGCTCATCACTGATGCAGGAGGTAGCCCTGATGTAGTTGTCAGTATAGTGGAGAAAGGGTTGAGAGGCCTTGCCTGGGTAGGCTTGCAGCATGGATTGCTCCACAAAGCCAACAAACAGGCAGGCAGAGCTGAGACCCATGTGGGCACCTGTGGCTACTCCTTTGATTTGGAGAAAGTGGGATGTCAAAGGAGAAGTTATTAAGGGTGAGAACAAGTTCCACCAGGCAGTGGAGGGTGTTGGTGGAGGGTAACTGTTTAGGTCTCTTGTCAAGAAAGAAACAAAGGACTTTGAGATCTGTATAGAGGATGGATGTTTAGGGAGATTGGACATCCATAGTGAAAATCAGGTGGTCAATGTAGTGAACTGGGATTCATTGGTAGTGTGTTGTGCTGATGGCTGGCTCTGCTCCCATCTGCTCACATATAACCCCAGTTTCCTGCCTAAACCCAGAATTCTTCTGAAGACTACTGTGAGACCCTACCCTCAGTTATAAGCTAATAAAAGCGTTTGTTCTCCCTCCAGTTGTGAGAGCTTTTATTAATGCTACAATTTTATTAGCTTATTCCCTAGATGGAAGCACTAATCAAGCCTAATGCTGCTGATAGACCATTTGTCCCCCAACATGGCTGAAGGGATCACATACTGGCTAGACTGCTTCCAGGCCTACCTCAGAAGGTCTGCACTCAGTTCAAGGGTAGGAATGATAGGGTATGCAGTCATCAGGGACTGCACTACATATGATGCTGCCATTGAAGGGACAGTATCTGAAGGCACAAAACGAGGTCCTATCGAGGAACCGACTCGCTCTTTGTCGCCAACGGCCAGGAAAGATCATTGATGATTATCTACTGGATCTGTGGACGTTTGCCAGGAAGTGAAGGTATGAAATGGCTACAGGTCACGTTCATGAAGAAGAACAGATCTGGAACACCCTAGTCGCAGGGGTCCACTCAAGGTACATGAGACAGCGACTGCTCAAGTTTGGTAAGAAGGACCTGGCTAGTCACGTTGAACTGGCCAAATCATTGAAACAGGTCAAGCTTAAGAACGATGACCTTGAAGCCAATGAGCTCATTTATCCAGGTGAACCCTTCCAAGGACTAGCTGCTCCCGCTACCCCTGCCCTAATGGCTGCCACTTCCCATGATAAGGAGCGCTCCCATGCTAGGGACTGGTTTTTCTGCAGCAAGAGCCAGTACCCCGGATCTCATTGCCTGACTAAAGACTCAGTGTGTTCTAGCTGTGGAAAGAAAGGGCATGGGTGATGGTTTGCCATGCGAAGGGAAGCCAGGGGAAGTCCACAGCCTGCACCATTCCTGGATCTGATTCCAGCACCAAGCAATCTGCCCCACATCCATCCAAACCCACTTGCTGTGCTACATGCCAATGGAAGGTGGCAGTGAGGAAATTACGCGAGAAGGCTCGGCGGCCATCTTGTCACAACTCAAATTCAAACTCGGCACTATCATCGTCGGAGGAGGAAGGAGGGCAGCCATATGCTGCGCCACAAGGTCGACGCCATCTTACCCACGCGGAGCAAATCAGGATGGTGGGGGCCATTTGAGTGAGGAGTATGGAGTCTCAGTGGTGCTGGCCTCGATGGTTCTGACCGTGAAGTTAAATGGACATTCCACTAAATGCCTAATCGACATGGGCTCTACTGAAAGCTTCATAGACTGACGGGCTGTGCAAGAATACAACCTGTGACAGATTATGTTATATTTTATATTGTATATATATATGTTTTAAAGGAGATAAATTGTGGCAGGTTTTTGTAGAGTAGGTCACATACAAACACTTCAAAGAAGATCTCATTTAAAATGCCAGAGATGTGCTCAAGCCAGACAGTCCAGGTTCCAATTGCCTTTACAAAAACGTTGAAGAATGCCTATAAGGACTTCACAAGTAGGTATTAATTGGGCACGCTGTGGAGTAATGGATTATTGTTTTGGAAAGCAACAGATGAACAAACTTGAAGATTAGGTCCGGAACCGCAGTCTATCTGAGTGCAGTTGGCTGTTCTAAAAGGGTCATGTGGTTTTCTCTGAGAGAGAGAGAATTCAGTTCTACAGTTCAGCAGCAGCAGCTGGGACTGGAACAGGACAAGCTGACAAGTTTGTGGAAAAACCCGATTTTGAAGGCGGGTTGTGAATTCTTAGTTCAGCCTGGTCAAATCCCTTGTGGTCCATACAAGAGGAGAGGACTGGCTGTATAATGTTTCACTTGAAATAAGGGAAACAAAAACAAACTCTGTGGTGACCTGAAAGAAAGAGGTTGTCATCTGGAAAACCCTGATGGGGGAAGTTTCTTCAGCAAGATACTGAAGTGGCTGATCTGAAGGAATCAGTTGTGGGTGTCCAATGAGCAACAAATCTCTCTCTGAAAACCAACAAGAACCTTCCTGAGCAGTAACTATTTACCTTTCAAGCACCAAAGCCTGGTGAAATTCATAAATGTTAAATTCTGTGGACGGTTTAAGAATTGCCTGCAACCAGTGAACTTGGAAGAGTGAGAAGTGAGATTGGACTGTAAATTAAAGAACTTATCTGAACATATATACACATTACATACACGTGCACTTAGAATTAGAAGGGGGTTAAGTTAATAGTAATAAGTTAAAGTTTGATCCTGTTTTCATGTTTAAAGATAATTAAAAGCAACTTTTGTTTAAGTAAACATTTGTCTTGGTGAATTTCTATTGCTACTGGGTTTTGGGGTCCTCTGGGCTCATAACAAACCTAAAGGTGTATCCTTCCAATTATCACATATTCCTTGCATCTCATTCGCATTCTACTCATATTCAACCACATTGAAAACTGCATTTGTCTTTCGAAGAGGGGGAATTTTGTGAAATTCGCCTGTATGTACTTGATGAATTGTGTGGTTCGGTGTTGTTGGGTCTGGACTTCCTGTGTCACCTTAAAAGTGTGTCCTTGGAGTATTCTGGTCCCCTCCTCCCTGTAACAGTTTGGAACAGGGGGCCTCTAAAATCAGAACCCACCTGCAGCCTCTCCACACTAAATATTGACCCACCTCTCTTTCTGAATCTATCCTCGGACTGCAAACCTATTGCTTCCAAGAGCAGGAGGTACAGCACAGCAGACCAGGATTTCATAAAGTCTGAGACACCACATTTGCTAAATGAAGGTATCATCGAAACTAGCACCAGATAGTGGAGAGCGCAAGTGGTCATGGTAAAAGGGGAAAACAAGTCCAACTGGTAATTGACTACATGTGCACTGAGAATTAGAAGGGGGTTAAGTTAGGTTAAGTTGTTAATAGTAATAAGTTAAAGTTTGATCTTGTTTTTATGTTTTAAGAAAATTAAAAGTAACTTTTCTTTTAAGCAACCATTGTCTTGGTGAATTTCTATTGCTGCAGGGTTTTGGAGTCTGCTGGGCTCGTAACAATTTTCTTCTGTCCATTTAAGGATAAGGATATTGTAAATGGTGAATTCAGAGAGAGGGATGGTGAAATGTAGAACAAGTGGTAATTAAAAAAGGTCTCAGTAGGATCAACAGTAAACCTGTGACACTTTGACTCTGGCATCAGGAACTAACAAACCATCTTAAATTCACATTTAATCCCCAGAAATGCATTTCTAATCCCTGGAGTCTTCAACCTATATTGCCCTGGGACATTTGTCTCACAACCTCTGCATCTAAGTCACTCATAATGCCATATTCTTCACTCTAGCTGAACCTCCCAGATATACATTTACTTCACAACCCCTCCCCTCATGCCCTGTTTCCCCCGTCGTCTCTCTATCCCCTGTCCCCTTTCGCACAATCATGAGAAATTTCTACCTAGTCCCTTATCATATCCAATTAAGACCTTTTGTTGGTCTGGATTCCTCCCCCATTGTTTGAATTCTGAGACTTTCTGATATATCCGGCTTCTGCCTTTTCTGATTTTTCCTTGAAATGTCGACAAAGTATCTTTGTCTCCTATGGACCGCCTGAGTTCCTCCAGCATTTTGGTATTTCCAGTGCATTTAGTCTCACCATTTTACAACACAGATAAATGTGTTTTTAAAATCTAACATTGCAGAATACAACATGGTACCATGATATTTCGGCCTACGAGTCCATGCCACCCAATTTACATCCAATTAACTTACATCCCCAGTATGTTTTGAATGATGGGAGGAAACCAGAGCCTCCAGGGAAAGACCACATAGTAACGGGGAGAACGTTCAAACTCCTTATAGACAGTGTAGGATTCAAACCTTGGTCCTGATCACTGGTGCTGTAAAAGCATTGCGCTATCTGCTACACCAACCGTGCTGCCTGTGGAATGGGATGAACTCTGAAGTTCCCCTACCTGGATCTCTTCCTTTCTTTTCCTGGTGGAAGTTCATTTCTTCTCTGGCCTCCTTTCCAAAGCTATGGGGTGAACACCAATTAGATTAGATTTGACAATGAAGATTTTGGTTCCTGAATACTTTTCAGTATATTTTATGGATTTTGGGCTATTGATCATAAAAATCACCATAACATTTTCCTACCACGTACCAATTTTTTAGAATTTACCTATTTTTGTGATTTCCTGTCATATTTAAAGTCTACTAGTATATTGCCCACAAGGCAAACTGTTTTGGTCAGTCAAGTGCTATACAAATGTTGACTTAGACCTGGGCATGCTTAGTCAGGTTTCGATGCAGACAGGCTATAAAAGCAGCTCACATATACAGATGCTGCATATTTTATAGATTATAGATTATAGATTGAACACATTGATGTACATGTTCTTCAGGCAATAGCATATTGGGTGTATTTAACAATAGCATTTATTGTCTTCAGGAAGATTCAATACTGCAGAAATTGAATCAATAGCTGTGATACATTCTGTTACATTTGTGGAGAGTATACAGTTAAGGCTCAAAGATGCAGCATGACTGCACTTATTAAGAAAGCCTATGAACTCTAGTTTGTTTGTAAAACTGGTGCTGAGATAAACCCTGCACTCCTCACCTTTGTTGTGAAACATGTTCAGAGGTACTCGGAAGTTAATACCTTTGCAGACCCAATTATATGGTGAGAACAGAAGGATCACATGACAGACTGTTACTTCTGTTTAACCGATGCATTTGGTCAATCTACTTAAAAATATGAAAACTATTGAATACCCCAATCTGCCTTCAGTCTGAAGACCGATGTCGCATGACAACAGTTTGCCAGTTCTGAAGCCACCAGAGACATGGAGCATTTAAAGATATTGTTAAGAATTTTCTTGGCAACTACAAAGCAGCTGATTGAAAACATGCTTCAAGCATACAGAACCATGAAGGGCAACATGTCACTGAAAATTAATTTTCTGCATTTTACCTGCTGATCTTGGTGCAGTTAGTGATGAACAGGACATTGTGACTATGAAAAAGCAGTATCAAGACAACTGAAATTGATCAATACTGACTGAATATTGTTGGGCATGACATGAGAGGCATCAGAAGCTGAGTACAAACAAAAAAAATCAGCTGCAAAACATTTTTAGGCCAGTTGAATGCAATGTGTCAGCATTTTTATGTGATTAAACATACTAAATTCAATAACAATTAATGTTTCTTCAACTTCCTATGCGATACAGCAAATGTGAAATTACCTTCGTGTTCAGCTTGAAGTTCAAGTCAAGTTTATTGTCATCTGATTGTACAAGTACAACCTGACGAAACAGTGTTCTCAAGTCCTTGATGCAAAATCATACAGACATACAATCACACATACAAACAATACATATGCAGGACAAGTATTCATCCATACAAATAAATAAATAATGTATCATGAATAAGAGAGTCTGATGGTTAATGTTCACCATTCTCACTGCCTGTGGCAATAAGCTGTTCCTCAGCCTGGTGCTGGCTCTGATACTGCCATAATCCCCAATTTTTCTTCAAAAAGCAAATGTTTTGAAAAAATTGATGTCCAATGTTACAAATACGCTACCCAGATTCATAAATGCACTATTTTGTAGAGGAACTACTGAGAACATGCTTGTGCTCTGGAATTCCAGTCATTACACTGAAACAAGCAACATTCTGAAACGGTTTGACAGGTGGGATGTTGGTGGGAGAGTTTAGAACTCAGGCCTAACTGAGGGAACTAAGACTTAGCGGTTAGCTATTTAACCCAGTGAAGACGAATTTATTTTCTTTTGAGTGCCATGAAACTTTGAAACAATGAAATATCCTCACCAGAGACCTGAGGCTGATGAGTAATCAAATATAGATAGATAAGACTTTAGATCCAGGGTTATAGGTGTGAAATTAAGGTCATAAATCAGACCAGCCACAATGTGGAGAGGTATAGCCTTGTACATTGGGCGGGGCACCAGATTCTCACTAACGGACCTCCCCTCCATGCCAGGGCGCACCGCCTGCCACCTGAGACACAACCTGGAAAGGGAGGAATTCTGTAAAATGGAGGAGCTTGGCACTGTACAGAGGTCTGACAGTCAGTGGGCCTCACCGCTCCACATGTGCACAAAGCATCAGGAGGGTGGAGACCATGTTGAGACTACTTACACCTCAATGATGCCACCAGCCTAACAGGTATCCGGACCCTACATACAAAACTTCACCGCTAACCTTCAGGGGGCCCGAATAGTCCCAAAAGTTTACTTAATCCGGGGCTAACATCAAATCCTAGTCCACCCGGATGATATCCCCAAGATCACCATTATCAACCCCTTTGGACTTTTTGAGTTCCTTCGGATGCCTTTCAGATTAAAAAATGTAGCTCAAACCCTCCAAAGGTTAATGGATGCAGTGAGCTGGGATTTCAAATTTGTTTTCATCTGTCTCGATGACATTCTGGTAGCAGCCATGACCACACTGAGCACGCTACTCACTTAAGACTTTTGTGCACTCACCTGAGTGAGTATGGGTTGACATTAACCCGGCAAAATGTCAGTTCAGCCGTGAGACTATTGACTTCTTGGGGCAGCGAATTAATAAAGATGGGGCAAGGCCACTGCCCAAGGTAAAGGCCATTCAGTCATTTGCTAGGCCAAATACAGACAAGGGCCTACAAGAATTTGCTGGTATGATTAATTTTTACCATCAATTCATACCGGTTGTGGCCAGCTTCATGAGGCCGTTATTCTCCCTCATTACCAGCCACAAGAAATACATTATATGGACGAATGAGGCAGCTGAGGCTTTCCAATCCGCTAAGGACACTCTGGTCAATGCAATGCATCTGATTCACCCTCGGCCTGATATCCTGATAGCCCTCACTGTGGATGCCTCTGATACTGTGGTCGGGGGTGTGCCTGAGCAGCTAGTATATGGACAATGGTAGTCACTAGCCTTTTTTAGCAAGCACCTCCGGCCGCTGGAACTGAAATACAGTGTGTTCGACCGTGAACTGTTGGCTCTGTACCTGGCTGTGAGGCATTTGCGATATTTCCGAGAGGACAGGAAATTCCAGATCTTCACCAACCATAAACCATTTATCTTTGCTTTCAGCAAAGTTTCAGATCCATGGTCAGCCAGGCAACAGGGATACCTTTCATATATTTCAGAATTCTCCACCGACATTAGTCTCACTGTGGGAAAATCCAATGTGGTGGCTGACACATTGTCCCGATGCTCCATTTCCACCATACATGGCCCCGCCCCAGGCATTGACTACATGGTCCTGATGAAAGAACAACTGGCAGATCCCGACATCCCCGCTTATCAGATGATAGTAACTGGCCTGCAGCTGGAGGACGTCCCAATCGGTCCATGTGAAATTACTCTTTTATGTGACACAGCTACTGCATTGGAAAAGACAAATTTTAAACATGGTCCATAATCTGGGACCCACCCCCCCCCCCACCTCCATTCAGACCATTGTCATAATGGTAGCTAACTGATTCATCTGGCATGGCCTCCGAAAAGAGGTCAGCCAGTGGGCAATGACTTGCACACAATGTCAGTCTGCTAAGATCCAGACACACTTTAAGGCCCCTCTCCAGACTTTCGAACCACGGCAAAGGTTCAGCCACATACATGTGGATATTGTTGGCCCACTACCAGTGTCATGGGGTGTCTGATACCTGCTCACTATTGTAGACCGTTCAACCAGGTGGCCTGAAGCAGTCTTGTAACCTGAGGTATCCACTGAGACATCTGCTAGACAACTGGGTGGCACATTTTCAGGTCCTAGAACATCTCACCTCTAATAGGGGAGCCCAATTTACCTCCAGTCTATGGACAACCTTGGCCAACGCCTTGGGAACCCAACTCCACCAGACTACGGCATATCATCCACAAGCCAATGGATTGGTGGAGAGGTTCCAAAGGCACCTCAAATCAGCCCTCATGACCAGATTCTCACGGCCCATCTGGACAGATGAACTGCCATGGGCATTTGAACTGCACCCAAGGAGAATTTCAATACATCCACAGCCGAGATGGCATTCCCTTAGTCATCCCAGGCAAATTTTTGGTTAGTACCTGGGAAGGCCCATCAGACTCTGCCTTAGCCAGACTGCATGAACGCTTGGGAATGCTTGACTCAACACTTCCCAAAACACATGGCCATCCCCGATCTATAGTCCCCAAAAACCTCAAGAACTATAAATATGTTTTTGTGAGGTGCAGCGCTCACTGAGCACCACTCCAAAGACTGTACAAGAAGCCATATCATGTCCTCCAACACAATGGGTCCACCTGCATTCTGGACATCGACAGCAGGGAAGAGACTTTCACGAATGACTGGCTCAAACTGCCACATTTGAACAGCAGTCAAACAATCACACAGGGGCAGGCCTTCCAAAGGTAATAACATCTCTCCTATTGCCTGGTTTTGGGTAGGGTGGGGGCGGGGGGGTCAAATAATGGCCTGCATCCATTGCCGCAGGCCGACACAGAAGACGCTGTTCAAGACATCAGCAGCCTATTCCCATAGGCTGCTGCAAAATGGGTTCTACCAGCCAATCACAAAAAGGGCCAATCGCCACCCAGGGCGACACCAACCACACCTGTTGATGACGCTGCAGCAAAATGGGGTGATCCAGCCAATCGCTGACGGTGAGTCATGAGGACACCAATCAGAGCCTGAAGGAACATGGTCATGCCCATCAGTCACGTGGCAGCGAGGGTCAGCCTGACTATATAAAAGAAAGCAGCCAGTTCATTAAATCAGTGTCAACTGCATTCCTTATTATGTGTGTCTTATTTCTGAGCTATAACCTCGTCACACACAATAAAATATATCTTAAAAGGGGTATAATGTGAGGTTTAGTTGTTAGATCATGTTTCACAAATATCTAAGTGCCATGCAGGAGGAGACTTTATGTCTCCATTTGGCTTTGCTGAGACAATGGGAGAGTACTTGTATGAGTTTTTCAAGTAGGTGTTAATGGATCAACATTTTGTACAGTATCCAGGCTCAAGAACTGAAAATATTTTGATATTAAGACTGGTACCAGAAATTTAAATTGCTGGTTGAAGGTTGCTGTTCCAAGAGGGGTCATGTGGTTTTGCAAACAGAGATAAACATTCATTCTTTGGGGGAGAGAGAGCGACTGAGAGATTCAGCAGCACTTGGTGTTGAAAACTGCAAGTTTGCAGACATGCTCCAAGACCCCATTTCAAGATGGGTTTTAAGTTCTGTGTTCAGCCTATGATAAATCTCTGTAGTCAATTGCGGAGGCTGTGACTGGTTATTGTGTTCCTCCTGGAATTGGGGCAAAAGAATACTTTGTGATAACTTGGAAGAAGAGGTTATCTTTTTGAAAAACCCACAAGGGGACAAGTTTCTTCAACAAGACACTGAAGTGGCTGATTGAAGGAGATCAGTTTGTCTGTGTCCAATGAACAACAAATATCTCTCTGAAACCATCAAACAGCTTCCTGAGTGGTAACAACAAGTTAAAGCACCAGAGAATGATAATAAATGTTTAATTCTGTGCACAGTATAGAAGATTGCCTGATACCAGTGAACTTGGAGAAGTGAAAAGTGAATGACTGGCCAGTGAAAAGGAACTTTCCTGAACACAGAATTAGAAGGAGGTTAAGTTAGGTTAAGTTAAATTGTTAATAGTAATACGTTAAATATTGATCTTATTATGTATTAAAACAATAAAACCATTTTTAAGTGGCCAATGTCTTGGTGAATTTCTGTTGCTGTTGATTTTCGAGTCCTTTGGACTTAAAATAGTTACCAGAAGAAAGTAAAGGCAGTGGATAGCAGTGAGATAAGAGCACAGTAGCCTGTCATGGTGTATGTTCCATCACACTCTTAACCTGAGCTTGATAGATACTGGAGAGACATTCAGGGATCAGGAAATGAGCCATGAATTATCAAAAAAACCAAAGAAGCATTTTGTTTGTTGGAGATAAAGTCTCCCCACTATAACCCAATTCAAAAAAAAGTTTGCTTGAACTCATCTGCAGAATACTACAATTAAATTTTAAAGTTTGACTTTGTTAAAAATACAGTTCAATAACTTTTTACAAAATTTAAAAATAGGATATTTCTATGTTTAGACTCAAACTAAAAGTGGGTCCTTGTAAGAGCAGTACGGGTAATGTGTTAGCTGACATTTACTGTACTGGGTTGCAATTACAGTGTGAAAAGTCATAGAGCAAAGGAATCACTAGTAGGTTAAAGATAGCTTTTAAGACTCCTTGTTGCCAACATGCCTCAGGCAATTAAGGCATACTTTAAAATAAAGTGAAATAAGTTCCAAGTACAGGTATAACAAGTACATCTGTGAAATGTAAGACCTTAAATAAGTTTAAAAAGGACATTTAGGTTTAAATTTAAAAGCAAGAAGTTTGCTAGAAATTTGACCAAAATTTTAAACAGAACTCAGATTCTTGATTTCACTCCAGCTACAAGTGATATTTCAATGTGTATTAACAATCTTCCCTGATGTCTCAGTCAGTAAATGTAGCATGTGGCGTGGCAGTGAGCCATATAATGCAGGGATCCCTGTTTTGACCCTTGGTTTGTGCTAAATCAGCTGGTCTCTGCTAAGGAGCCTGGTACTCAAACTGATCCCATTGCCCCCATACTAGGTAAGGAGTAAAATTGATCTTGCTGATAAACATACTAGTATGAAGTGACGGCAAGATTGTTCTCAATTGTGAGGTTCGTAACTTCAGAGGGTAATAAGTTGACATTTGGTAAACCGTCATCTGAAGGAGGCAAAGGGGCTCCTTCACAATATGACTGTAAGCTCAATATGAATCAGAAGATGAGACTTGGATCAAAATAAAATCAAATTTTATGAAAAGTGATGTGTTATGCGGTGAATTTACTGCCTAAACATTTAAGCAGTGAAGAGGCTCCTATTCATTAAATGCTTTAAAGCAGGGGTCTCAAGCTTGCGGCCCACGGGCCAACTGCGGCCCTCGGGACGATAGTTTGTGGCCCCGCCTTAATATGAAAGTTTAATGTTAGTGAGGCCCGCGAGTTTGATATGATTGGCACTTTTCAGTGTTGTGTGCGGAGCTGAACGAACCTACTAATCACGGTGGGGTATATTGCTCTCGGGGGCGGGACATTGGCTGGGCTTATTGCGAATATAAGCATATTTGTGTGCATTTTCTATTTGTCATTATATGCACGTGGCACATGCGCAATTTCCGCGGCTGCTCCCGCTTCACGCGCTTCGGCATCCAGTCTGAACCCGGAAGTTGTTGCTCAGCGGGACAGAAAAAGCGGAAAAGAAGCATCAGCTAAACACTGAAACTTCAACGCAAAATGTTTCAGTGTATACTCAGTCGCTCTTGATGAGACCACAGACATCACCGACACTGCCCAGCTCGCAATCTATGTTCGTGGTTTTGATGACAATTTTGAAGACACAGAGGAGTTGCTCACAGTAATTCCAATGCATGGCCAGACCACCGCTCAGGAGATATTTTACCAGCTGTGTGATGTCATTGAGAATGCCAGTTTGCCATGGAAGAGGTTTGTTGGAATAACAACCGATGGAGCGCCATCAATGACAGGGAGGAAAAATGGACTGGTGGCACTTGTTAAAAAAAAACTGGAAGAGGAGAGGGTGGAGGAGGCCATTGCTCTGTCAGCAGGCTCTTTGCAGCAAATGCCTGAAGTTTGACAATGTGATGTTTGTCGTTGTGAAATGCATCAACCAAATCAGATCCAGGAGCTTAAAGCACAGAAGGTGCTTTTTTAGAGGAAATGGAGTCAGATTATGGGGATGTGCTCTACTTCACCGAGGTACGTTGGCTCAGCAGGGGAAACATATTGAAGAGGTTTTTTGAGTTGAGAGCAGAAGTGAAAGCCTTCATGGAGAAAGATGGGGTTGCTGTTCCTGTGCTAAGTGATCCCAAATGGCTCATGGACTTAGCTTTTCTTGTTGATATTACACATGAGCTTAATGTACTGAACAAGAAGTTACAAGGCCAGGGGCAACTTGTCAGTGCTGCCTATGACAACATGAGAGCATTCTCTGCGAAACTTATGTTATGGAAAGCCCAGCTTTCTCAGACAAACCTTTGCCATTTCCCAGCATGCAAGGCACTCATGGATTCAGGCACACCATTCAGTGGTGAGAAGTATGTGGATGTCATTTTGAAGCTCCAGGAGGAATTTGATCACAGATTTGCAGACTTCAAGATGCACAGAGCCACATTTCAAATTTTTGCGGACCCCTTCTCCTTTGATGTGCAAGATGCCCCTCCTGTGCTTCAAATGGAGTTCATTGACCTGCAGTGCAACTCTGAACTCAAAACCAAGTTCAGGGAGGTGAGTGGAAAAGCAGACAAGCTTGGGCAATTTTTGAGAGAATTGCCCCCCAGCTTCCCTGAGCTTTCCCGAATGTTCAAGCGGACCATGTATCTTTTTGGGAGCAGATACTTGTGTGAAAAGCTCTTCTCTACCTTGAACTTCATTAAGTCCAAGTACAGGTCCAGAGTTACTGATGAGCATCTTCAAGCCCACTGAGGGTTTCAACTGCCTCCTCCCTTAAGCCAAATGTGACTCGGCTATGTGAGAGGGAGCGCTGCCAGATCTCTAGCAGTAAGAAGTAGGCAGAAGACATGTTCATAACAGTTTATGTTCAATGTTCCATTCATGTTCAGAAAGTTAAAGGTTAAAGAACTGTTAATACAGACATTTGAATCTGAATAATAATAATTACATTTCTCCAGTCAGCAACTATATGTGGTTTCTTCAGTCTTCTATATCTGCTGTATTATTATTTTCATTTTATTTATTTATTACTGATTGATTTTATTTTTTTTCATATGAATTGTTAATTTATTTATTTTTTCATCTTATTTTGTGTTAAAAAATAAAAAATAAAGACATTTGATAACATTGGAATGTTTTTGTAAGACCTTTTCTTGTGGAAAACCTGATGCGGCCCAGCCTCACACAGACTCTACCTCCAGCGGCCCCCGGGTAAATTGAGTTTGAGACCCCTGCTTTAAAGGAAATGTACCTCATTAAACTGCAACATGCACTTTCTTAAAAAATGTGCTTTAAACTATAAATGTTTCAAAAACATACCAGGGTGTTGGTTAATGGGGTATAATTTGGGCGGCACCGACTTGGAGGGCCAAATTAGCCTGTTACAGAGCAGTATGCCTAATTTAAAATTTAAATAGTGAAAGCTGAATATTTTTGTGCACCTCCTGCACTAACCTGACAAAATGCACAGTAGGCCAACTATTACAGTTATGAGAAAAGTAAGGGTTCCACTTGAATGAAAACAAGACATCCAAAGGTGACCATAATTATGAAATTGGGTTGGTAGTGTACAATTTTTAAATGCTGTTTTAAGACTTCAAGTGATGGAATGAATGCAACAAAATGTTCAAGATCTTGCAAACACCGACAGCTGGCTTCAGCAAGTCAGCAAATATATAAGAGCCAAGAGTTTTCATGCCTTCCATCACTACATCATGCATCAGCTTCTTCAAGAGTGCTTCCACTGTCCTCCTGGTGATCACTTAAACATTTTCCAGCTGATTATCATTCCCTCCCATTTAATTGTTCCCTCATTCACTTCTTGTCACACGCCAAACCTCTTTAATACTTTCTCCTATTCCTATCACTCCTGTGGTGGTGCTTTTTAAACACCAGCTGCTTACCTACAAATGATGTAGTACCTCACCAAATGCTGGAGCCAAACCTGCTGCATTGCACAGAATTCCAACAAGATTCATAACAGCCAGATTGGAAGAGGTATAAGGAAGAATTAATTTTGATATTTGAAAAAGTAAGATTAACAGTTGGAGATTAACAGATACAGATGTCACAATGAGAAACATACCAGAGCCAAAACAAAAAGTGAAAGAATAAAGACAAATGTCCCAACAAAAGAAATGAGAAAAACAAATGTCCCAACAAAAGAAACGAGAAAATTTTTAAAAATCAGATGCTATTTTCTTTTTCTATTATCAATAAAATGGAGGAGCAAATTGTTTTTAAAATGATTTTTTTCTACTTTATTTAGTTTCAGTTTTTAATAGAATTTATAAATGTACAAGTATTCAAACATTATAGCATGGTGCACTGTATGAAAGGAAGCCATTATTTGAGATAGACACATAGCATTCAGAAAGGTTGTAATGGAATCTAGCAATGACAGCCCCACCTCACTTGGTAATAGAGCAAAATCACTGCTCCAATCAGAGGACATAATTTGTGAGCATGGCAAGGATAGTTCCAGAGCTGCAAAAGGCAGGCACATTAAAATTTTTTAAAGTAAGTTAAAAGTTGAATTTTAAAGTGAGTTGGAGGTGGTAGTTAAAGAGTACCCTGATATGTTTTTTCCTTAAGATAGAAATGTGTACATGTTGTTCAATATCTAAGAATACTGTATCACCATTGGTAGAACAATAGCACCCTCTTGTGATATGAACCTACCATGTTGTCTAGAACATCTCTCCATTCTTTTCTTGGGTGGACTCAAATAGTATGGAATGAGACCAAACACAAATCATTAACACTGTTGGATATCACACGAGATATTAATTTTCAGAATAGCATGCGATCAATTTTCACCTTGTTTTACCTAATTCAGCATATATAGCGAGCTCTCCACTGGCCACCGAGACAGAGGTGCACCAAAGAAGAGGTACAAGGACTGCCTAAAGAAATCTCTTGGTGCCTGCCACATTGACCACCGCCAGTGGGCTGATATCGCCTCAAACCGTGCATCTTGGCGCCTCACAGTTCAGCGGGCAGCAACCTCCTTTGAAGAAGACCGCAGAGCCCACCTCACTGACAAAAGACAAAGGAGGAAAAACCCAACACCCAACCCCAACCAACCAATTTTCCCTTGCAACTGCTGCAACCGTGTCTGCCTGTCCCGCATCGGACTTGTCAGCCACAAACGAGCCTGCAGCTGACGTGGACATTACCCCTCCATAAATCTTCGTCCGTGAAGCCAAGCCAAAGATTCACATTATGCTAAAATTCTCTTTTTCACAAGATTGTTTAGTGTTTCCTCATTGGCCTATTCTGGCTGATATTGAATCTAAAATGGTTTTTCTTGTTTGATCAATTTCTATTTTAAATAGTTCAACTGTTGCTTCTCTGTAGGTAGGAAACTTAGCCCTCAAATTCTTCCACATTCATTGACATTTTTCAAGAAAATTACCTTTTGCTCCCATCACTGGGTTGGGGCTAAACTGTTTTAGCAACTGGGATGAGGGCATGTATCTCTCATCTCAGTTTTGTGAGTGATGAGATTTTAACATCTTAATAATATGCACTTTATAAGCCTCTTCAATATCTAGTGCAGTAGCAACTAAATGTTCTTAAGTGTTTACATCCAATGGCTTTTTAAATGCCTACTACCTTAATTATACAAGACATACAAAGCTCCTATACCCGTTTCCACTGAAATCCAAGGGTCACAGTCTTAAAGTAAATGACCATCCATTCGGGGATGAAGACGAGAAGAATTCTCTATCCAGGAGGACTTCACAGAGTGATTTAATTATATTGAAGTGGTTGAGTGATGTAAGATTAGTTCAGAAAGTGGCACTGAGTCAGAAGATCAGACCTTATCTAATTGAGTGGCACATGGGTCAGAATGGCCTTGTTTTTATATGATCATTTGCAAATGCTATACAAGAGAGAGGGTTACACTTTAAACAGAGTAGGATCAATATTCTGAGGAAAGATTTTCTTGATTCACCCATGAGGTGGCAAATGAGTTGGGCAGGGTTTGAGATTCAAGTTGGAGAGAAGGGGGCCAAAAAGTTTAAGGATGGAAGAAAGACAAAGAAAGTGTGTTGAAGCAGAAAGGGATGGTGGAGGACAAGTACTGATGCAAGGGCACTTATTTTAATGTAGGAAGCCTGACAAGGATAGCAGACAAGCTGATGGGACAATGGAATTCTATAGCCACAATGGAGTCATAGTTGAAGGAGGACCAGGACTGACAGCTGAAATATTCTGGGGTACTTGAGTTACTAAGTGATAGGAACAGTAGGAAGACAAGCATTGCAATACAAATCAAAGATAACACAATATTCTTTAGGGAGGATATTCCCAGAGAACTATTGTGTGAGGCAGTGTGGGTGGAAATCAGAAATCGAATAGGAGAAGTCAACTTGATGGGCGTACACTATAGGCCACCAAGCAGCCATCAGGAACTAGAGAATGAGGTTTGTAAAAATAGCAAATCTGTTATTGAAGTAGATTTAAACTTTGCCATCTTTGGCAGAGCTGGGGTGAACTCTGTTAAATGTATCCCTGAGAAGTTCCCCCAGCAATATATGGATAGAGAAGTGGTAATATTGGACCTTGTACTGAGAGATGTATGGATAGGGGAAAACTTTGGGACCAGTGACCACAATTCTATAAGTTACTGGAAAAGGATAACATTCGTGTTAAAGTTAGATCCCTAAATTGGGGTATGGTCAATTTCATCATGATTAAATAAGAGTTAACTGGTTGCAATCCAAACTGTCCGACCTAGGAGGGGAGGCAGGCCCCTCCAGCCCGGGTAAGAAACCTGCATAGGAGAAGGCCACTCCGATATAAAACCTACGACCCAAGGACCTCACTGCCACGTCCCAGCTTGCTTGGCCACGGCACACGAACCATGGGTGTAAAGGGTGGGGCCAGTACTGCGCACACTGCACTCCACCTAAAAGCTCCTTTGCGCAGGCCCGAGGACATGTCAACGTCCTCCCCCTCCATGTCCTCCCCCTCAAAAGATGCTCACAAACTCAAGCTAGCATGCTGGAACATCAGAACCATGCTAGACAAGTCTGACAGCCACCGACCTGAACGTCGGTCTGCCCTCATTGCACATGAACTCCTCAGACTTGACATCGACATAGCCGCTCTCAGTGAAGTCCGCCTGGCAGATGTAGGCAGCCTCCAAGAACGCGGCGCGGGCTACACACTCTACTGGTCTGGCAAGCCTTTGGATGAACGACGCCTATCTGGTGTAGGCTTCATGGTCAAGAACTCCATTGCCTCCGAACTCGAAAATCTCCCGACAGGCCACTTGGACCAGATCATGTCCATGCGACTCCCCCTTCAAAACAAGTGTCGCATCACCCTCGTCAGTGTCTATGCTCCAACCCTCCAGGCGGAATCTGCAGAAAAGGACAAGTTCTACATTGATCTGCACAACCTCATTCAACGCACCCCTACAGCCGACAAGGTTGTCATCCTTGGCGACTTCAACGCTCGCGTCGGCAAAGACTCAGAAACCTGGCCAGGAATCCTGGGCAAGCATGGTGTCAGCAAGTGCAATGACAACGGGCGCCTCCTGTTGGAGCTCTGCGCAGAACAGCGGCTTGTCATTACAAACACCCTTTTTCAGCAGAGGGACAGCCTGAAGACTACCTGGATGCATCCCCGATCCAAACACTGGCACCTCCTGGACTACGTCCTGGTGCGAGAAAGAGACAAACGAGATGTGCTCCACACCAGGGTCATGCCCAGCGCGGAATGCCACACTGACCACCGGCTGGTTCGCTGCAAGCTCAACCTTCACTTCAAGCCAAAGTCCAGGAACAGTAAAGTCCCCAGAAAAAGGTTCAATGTTGGAAACTTGCAGTCAAACGAAGTGAGAGGAAACTTCCAGGCAAACCTCTAAGCAAAGCTTGAGGATGCAATCCACCTCACGGACTCGTCCCCTGAAACCCTCTGGGATCAGCTGAAGACTGCCATACTGCAATCCACTGAAGAGGTACTGGGCTTCTCCTCCAGGAAAAACAAGGACTGGTTCGACGAAAACAACCAGGATATCCAGGAGCTGCTGGCAAAGAAGCGAGCTGCCCACCAGGCTCACCTTGCAAAGCCGTCCTGGTCAGAGAAGAAATTAGCCTTCCGTCGCGCATGCAGCCATCTTCTGCGCAAACTCCGGGAGATCCAAAATGAGTGGTGGACTAGCCTTGCCAAACGAACCCAGCTCAGCGTGGACATTGGCGACTTCAGGGGTTTTTACGAGGCTCTAAAGGGTGTGTACGGCCCCTCACCCCAAGTCCAAAGCCTGCTGCGCAGCTCAGATGGCAAAGTCCTCCTCAGCGACAGGATCTCCATCCTCAACCGATGATCAGAACACTTCCAATCTCTTTTCAGTGCCAACCACTCAGTCCAAGAATCCGCCCTGCTCTAGCTCCCTCAACAGCCCTTAAGGCTAGAGCTGGATGAGGTCCTCACCCGGGAAGAGACATATAAGGCAATTGAACAACTGAAAAGTGGCAAAGCAGCAGGTATGGATGGAATTCCCCCCAGAGGTCTGGTAGGCTGGCAGCAAAACTCTGCATGCCAAACTGCATGAGTTTCTCAAGCTCTGCTGGGACCAAGGAAAGCTACCTCAGGACCTTCGTGATGCCATCATCATCACCCTGTACAAAAACAAAGGCGAGAAATCAGACAGCTCAAACTACAGGGGAATCACGCTGCTCTCCATTGCAGGCAAAATCTTCGCTAGGATTCTCCTCAATAGAATAATACCTAGTGTCGCTGAAAATGTTCTCCCAGAATCACAGTGTGGCTTTCGCGCAAACAGAGGAACTACTGACATGGTCTTTGCCCTCAGACAGCTCCAAGAAAAGTGCAGAGAACAAAACAAAGGACTCTACGTCACCTTTGTTGACCTCACCATAGCCTTCGACATCGTGAGTAGGAAAGGGCTTTGGAAAATACTAGAGCGCCTCGGATGCCCCCCAAAGTTCCTCAACATGGTTATCCAACTGCACGAAAACCAACAAGGTCGGGTCAGATACAGCAATTGAGCTCTCTGAACCCTTCTCCATTAACAATGGCGTGAAGCAAGGCTGCGTTCTCGCACCAACCCTCTTTTCAATCTTCTTCAGCATGATGCTGAAAGAAGCCATGAAAGACGTCAACAATGAAGACGCTGTTTACATCCGGTACCACACAGATGGCAGTCTCTTCAATCTGAGGTGCCTGCAAGCTCACACCAAGACACAAGAGCAACTTGTCCGTGAACTACTCTTTGCAGACGATGCCGTTTTAGTTGCCCATTCAGAGCCAGCTCTTCAGCGCTTGACGTCCTGTTTTGCGGAAACTGCCAAAATTTTTGGCCTGGAAGTCAGCCCGAAGAAAACTGAGGTCCTCCATCAGCCAGCTCCCCACCATGACTACCAGCCCCCCCCCCACATCTCCATCGGGCACACAAAACTCAAAACGGTCAACCAGTTTACCTATCTCGGCTGCACTATTTCATCGGATGCAAGGATCGACAACGAGATAGACAACAGACTCGCCAAGGCAAATAATGCCTTTAGAAGACTACACAAAAGAGTCTGGAAAAACAACCAACTGAAAAATCTCACAAAGATTAGCGTATACAGAGCTGTTGTCATACCCACACTCCTGTTCGGCTCCGAATCATGGGTCCTCTACTGGCATCACCTGCAGCTCCTAGAACGCTTCCACCAGCGTTGTCTCCGCTCCATCCTCAACATTCATTGGAGCGACTTCATCACCGACATCGAAGTACTCGAGATGGCAGAGGCCGACAGCATTGAATCCATGCTGCTGAAGATCCAACTGCACTGGGTAGGTCACGTCTCCAGAATGGAGGACCATCGCCTTCCCAAGATCGTGTTATATGGCGAGCTCTCCACTGGCCACCGAGACAGAAGTGCACAAAAGAAGAGGTACAAGGACTACCTAAAGAAATCTCTTGGTGCCTGCCACATTGACCACCGCCAGTGGGCTGATATCGCCTCAAACCGTGCATCTTGGCGCCTCACAGTTCGGCGGGCAGCAACCTCCTTGGAAGAAGACCACAGAGCCCACCTCACTGACAAAAGACAAAGGAGAAAAAACCCAACACCCAACCCAACCAACCAATTTTCCCTTGCAACCGTGTCTATCTGTCCCACATCGGACTTGTCAGCCACAAACGAGCCTGCAGCTGACGTGGACATTACCCCTCCATAAATCTTCGTCTGCGAAGCCAAGCCAAAGAAATAAGAGTTAGCAATACCGTAGTTGACTGGATGCAAGTGTTAGCGAATAAGAACAAGACTACCAAAACATTTTACAATGTAATAAAGAAGATTCATGAAAAGTGGGAGGAGAGGGAGATAACTAAAGATAGCTTAAGGCATGCTTGCATCAGCAGTGAAGACATATTAGATCATATCATGGTGGATAAATGACCAGGTCCAGACCAGGTGTAACCTAGAACTTTGTGGGAAAGCAGGAAGGAAATTGTTGGGGCCTTGACAGACATTTTCAACTCATTCCTGAGGATGGGAATGGTTCTAGAGGTCTGGAGAATGCAAATGTCATGACTTTATTCAAAAAGGGCTGTAAGGGAAAAGGTAACTACAGGACCAAAATCTGTGGTAGGGAAATTGCTGGAAAGGATTTTGAGAGATAGAGTCTATCAACATTTGAATGAACAGGGCTAAATTAAAGGGTGCCAGCATAAATATGTGCATGGAAAATGGTGTTGCTAGGATTAAGGAAGTTGAGTTAACATGAGAGACTAAAAAAACGAGGTCTGTTTTCCTTAAAACGCAGGAGGTTGAGAGGGGATCTATAAAATTTGGAAAGGCATAGATAGATAAGATGAATATTGACAATCTGTTTCCTGGTGTCAGATAATATAAGATGAGAGGGCACCACTGCAAGTTGAGGTAAGTGGGATTTAGAAGGGACACAAGGGTACAGTTCTTCACTCAGAGTGAAATGAGCTGCCAGACAAAGTGGAGGAGGCAGCTGCATTAGCTTCCTTTAAGAAGCATTTGGATAATTACATGGATGGGAGGGGATTGGAGAGGTATGGGTCTAATGCAGGCAAGTGTGACTAAAGCAGAGTTGTTCAGCATAGATAGCTGTGTTTTTGGGCCTGTTTAAATGCTCTCAGTGGTCCTCAACCTTTTTCTTTTCACTCAAATTCCACTCTCAGTAATCCCTATGACATAAGCGCTCCGTGATTAGTAAGGGATTGCCTAAGGTGGTATGTGAGTGGGAAGGGAAGGTTGAGAACCACTACTCTAGACCCAATTGTTACTGAAATATTTTGCTTGAGAAAAATAGTAATTGGCCCATTTCCTTTGGAATTATGAAACAATGGACATAACGAATCAATTAGGTACAATTAAAGCAGTGGTTTTCAAACTTGGTCTGTGAGTGGAAAGAAAAAGATTGAGAACCACTCCTAGTAGAGCATTTAATTATCCCCACATTCACATCAACTCCCCACAGGATCTACCACTCACATACCCATTATAGCAGCCAATTAATCTATCCAGTCTTTGGGATGCGGGAGGAAATCAGAGGGCCCAGCAAAAATATTCAGTCACAGAGAGAAGGGCAAACTCCACACAGAAGGAGGGCTGAACCTGGGTCTGGTGCAGTGAAGCAGCATCTCTGCAAGCTGCAGCATTGTACCACACCAACAGTTTCAACATTTCATACTGGGTCCAAGATTGCATCATTTTGTATAGCAGGCAAATGGATCATTCAACCTAACTTGTCCACATCAACCAACATCCCCATCAAATTTGGTCCCATTTTCTTGAGGTTGGTCCCTGTTCCTCTGAGCCTTTTCTATCCAGGCACCTATATGTTTTTTTTTAAATTTTGTAATTGTACCTGCCTCAATCATTTGCATCGTAGAAATCCTATTGTGTAGCACGAAGGAATATTAATTTCAGTTTTGGTGTGGTGAGTGCCTTGCAAACGCATCTGCTAGCCTGGCCAAAATTTGATAAAAACACATTTTAGTAGTAGCAGATGGACTGGATTGATGGACAGTCAGGAGACCATCTGGTTATGAGATATGCTCCCATATAGTTCTCCAAGCCTATGCTTTTCAATTACTTAGCACCAATTCATTTTGTAGGTCTGGCACTAATGAAATTAAGATAACTCTCACAAACACATATAATGAAAAAAATATTATTTACAGTGATTCCCCATACCCTACCAAAAAAAGTATTTCTTCCATAATGTGATTTCACAAATCAACATCAATAATTTCCCCCGACTTGTAAATGACAATTCCAGAGAATGATTATACAGAACATTTAGCCAGCAAATAAATTAGATCAATTAAAAATACATTAAAAGGCACAAATAGTGTCAATTTAACTTGTACACGTTGCATAAAGAAACAGTGTCACCCAGATGTGTTATAATTCAGCTGAATAAATCAGCTCCTTTTCTGCACTTCATTTCAGGTCACAATGCTTTCTGTGCAGTTGTAAATCCATTCTCGTCTTTCATCAACAGGCATCACATGTTGGCACACCTACAAATAACAAATATTAAAATTAATATTTCCATTTTATTCTGTGTTGGGTTATACGGGAAAATTAATAATTTGCTCACAATCCTTCCTGTTTTAATCTTTTCATGCTTCATGGCATAATGGCTGATCGCAGCCAGGAATTTTTTTATGCTCTCTTCATTGGATCAACACGCAACCTCAGTTTTGCAATGTTCATTTAGAAATATTAATATGGGCAAATTTTGAAACGACTATGGTAAAGGGTTTGAGATTTATAACATAACATAACAATTTACAGCACGGAAACAGGCCATTATGCCAAACAGCATTTCCCAGAATCTTGAATTGGCTCAAGTTTACAACCAATTCCTCTCATGGATTAATACCTCATCAAAAGCTCAGTTTAGCCTCACCCCAAAGAAAGCAGAATGAATCTGAACAGAAACTAAGATTTAGGAAGGGGTACTCTTTGTTAGAACCACTCCCACTCCCCTCTACTTTATTTGGGTACGACTACGCTTTGAAAAACTTTCCAAATGCGCTTTCTTCACTGTTAGAAAGAAAACTTTTTTCTAATGTACCAAAGATCGTTAGCCTCGACTATTTGCATGGATGGTTCAAAATCATTGACAAATAAAACTTTCATAATTGATAAAAAGGGCATCAAAGAGAAGTCTGTTTATTGAAACTGTATCCTTACTTTTTAGGGTGATTCACTATGAATGAACTATCTAACATGGTGGGGTGGTATTCTATTGGAACTAGTTCTTTGAATATACTGGAACTGTCATTCATTTGTAATTTGGGCAGCCAAGATACAGCGCCTGCCATACAGACTGCTTTCAGAACAGCTGTGGGTTTAATTGAAATTACCCAAGTATTAGTTTGCCCAGCCATCTGCAGAACATTCTGTAAACAAAAAAAACCCCACTATTGTAAATATTCAGTTAAAATTAAATTGTCTAATCATAATTACCAATAATTTTCAGAGAAAATTAACTGTTTAAATAATGTAATTTATGAATGCATAATGGTGGGCTTAGAAATAAATCAGCTTGTTAGAGGAGAAGCAATCCACAGAAATTGAGACACCAAAGATGATAGGATTACTATCCTTTATGCTGAGATGGGAGTGACACCATTAAATGGAAGGACAGTACAATTCTGATTATCCAAAATACTCAGTTATCTGGGAAAAAAAAAAATTTGGACCCAGAAGTGACATCTGTTAGGCTCCAAAAATTTTTTTGGATAATTTGACGCCAAAATGATGTCATTTCGCCTCTGAAAATTTTTGGATAAATGAGGATATCTGAAACCATCAGAAATCCTCAGTTATCCGAAAGATTTTCAGAGCTGAACTAACACTACAGGTTGAAAAAAATTTGGAATTTTGGAAAAACCTCTGAGTAAAATTTTGAGTTTTTGATGTTATTTTGTTCGTTGTTTTTTGGTGAGAATTAAACATTATTTCATGCTTTAAAAGCCTTCCCTTGTTTCTTGTTGTCTAAACACTGTTACAAATGATTTGCTGTTGCTATTGGGCTGTTTTTTTAAAAATAATCAGTTATCCGAAAATATCGTTTATCCAAAATAGGCCCGGTCCTGACCATTTCAGATAATCAGAGTTGTACTTACTGTATTATGAAGAGTTTTGATACACAAAAAAAAACTATTTTTACTCTTCCAGTTGGTCAACACAACATTAAATTCAATTATAAAACAGGCTGACAGGAGATTGGGAAAACATTTTTAGCATGTAGTTGTGTTCTGGATTGTACTGTTGTAAAGGGTGGTAGGAGCAGATTTAATAAAATCCTCAAAAGACAAAGGACAAAAAGGAAGTCTCAGTTCAGGGGAAATGCTAGGGAATCAGGCTTAATTGGAGATGGTCAGGTAACATTTGTCAAGGAAATGAACAATAATGGCACAGTTTTTGTATCGGTTAGCGCAACGCCTTTACAGCGCCAGCGATTGGGTCTGGGGTTCAAATCCCACGCTGTCTGAAAGGAGTTTGTACTGTGACAAATTATAGATACGTTTTTGGGAGATAAATTGGGGCAGGTGTTTTAATCTAGGTCACATACAAAAACACTTTAAAACAGATCTTATTTAAAGCACTGGTGCTCTACTCATGCTAGACATGTCAGCCCCAGACTTCACTTGCAAAAGCTTTGGAGAGTGCTCAAGAGACTTCACTAATGGTTTGTTGTTCACAAAAAGGCAACGGCATCCGCAGTCTCTTTGTACTTCATAATTGTACTTGTATTTAAAAGAGCTGTTGGGTTACACAAATACATTGATGACAGGTTTTTGACTGGATAAATTCCAAATAGCATTTATACGTTTGGGTTAGCGGTGGCTAGGAAATGTATTGTTGTTACGTGGAAGAATGATGTTGAATTGAATATATAAAGATGGCACAATGAACTAAAATTGTGTATTTACTTAGAGAAGATAACATAACTTACAAAATAATTATCTTTTTTTTGTTAAAATGTGGAGTTTATATTTGAAGCGTATGGGTTTAGATACAAGATAAATGTTTTTTTTACGATGTACCCAAAATATTACCCAAAATATGTATTTCACTCCGTCATGGAAGAGGGACATAGAGGGTGGGGTGGGAGGAGGGTGGGGGGAGGGGGTTATAGGGGTATAGTTTTTTTTTATATGTAAATTGTTTTGTATGCATTTTACAAAATTAAAAAATAAAATTTTCAAAAAAGTATTTAAAAGAGCCAAGGCAACCACAAAGGGTTAAAAGGCCTTGTTCTTTTCTATATGATTTTATGATTCTAAGAGATGCATTTATGATATTGAGTGAGATGAATTTTCCCTAATGGCTGGCAAGTATTCATTGTATTTAGAATTGATTGTCTTATTTCAACAATGTTTTGGAACAAGCAGAAGAAAAATAGGCAGATTCTCGACTTGACTGCCATTTAGTCATTGCAGTGAATATGGAGATTGTTGATACTAAAGGGGCTTAAACGAGAAAGAAAAATTATTCAGGGAAAATACTACATACTCTACACCTAACCAGCAACTCAAAAAGTAAAGATGGATTTTATTCTTAAATAAGAAAAAATATACATTCTTTACTATCATCTATTTGGTGAGAAATTCTTGAATTTAGGGCTGGATTAATTGAATTTAAGAGCAGAGAGATTCTGTTGCCACTGTACAGGGTACTGGTGAAACTGCACTTGGAGTACTACAAGCAATTCTGATCTCCTCACTTTGCTGGCAGTGCAAAAGAATTTAAACTGGATTGATTCCAAAAATGAAGAGGTGATTGTGTAGTCTGCGACTATACTAATTGGAGTTGGTAGGACAAAGGGGAAATCTGATAAAAACAAGAAATAGAAAAGATAGAGGTAGAGGTAGAGAATTTTTTCCACTGGCAGGTGAGACTAAAACTAGAGATCATGGCTTCAAGATTTAGGGGAGTAGATTTAGGACAAGAAGAGGAACTCCTTCTCCCAGAGAGTAGTGAATCTGTGCAATTCTTTGCACAATGGAAGTTGTCTCATTAAATGCATTTCAGACAGATAAGGAGATTTTCTATGATTCTTTAATTTTTGAATAGTAGGAGAATTAAGGGTTATGCAGGTAAGTGGAGCTGAATCCATGGCCATGATCTTATTGAATGGTGGTGCAGGCTCAATGGGACAAATGGCCTATTCTTGAACCTATGTATTTCTTTTGTTCCGGTGCCCTATTTTAGTCAATATTTAGCAAACTTAACTTATTAACTACCCATTTTTCAGCTATTTCCTTGGAACAAACAAATATGAAGACCCTATTTAGAACTTCTACTACCTGTATCGATATGTAATATCCTTTTAGTTCCGAGTACCCTTCCCTTGAAACCAAATTTCTATTTATCTACCACCTTATAAACAGGATTTATGATGCACTGTATCTAAATGCTGACCACTGATTATCAATCTATTCTAATCCCATTTACCAGTGCTTGATCTGCAGCCTTCTACACCTTGACAATTCAAGTGTTTATGTGGATGCAGCTTAAATGCTGAGTGAGTTACCTGCTTCCACCACCTTCTCAGTAAGTGCATTTCAGATTCCAATCACCTCCAGATGATTAGATTTTGGATCCAATTTGACAATTTACCTTAGATCCCATGAGCTCCAACCTTGTGGACCCATCTTTCATGTGGCACCTTGTCAAAGACCCAACTGAACTCTATATAAATTACCCACTTATTGCCCTCATCAAGATATTCATTTACCTCTTCAAATAAACTCAATTTGTCAGACAGGATCTCCCACCAACAACCACCTGCACAACATCTCTAATTAATTAATGCCTTTTCCAAGTATAGATTAAGACTTTGGAGTTTCCTTATATGTGAGCTACTCATCCGCTGTCATACAGTCCTTCTTCCCCTTTTATTTCCTTTTTCTGTTCCCTCCTAATATTTCCATTTTTGCTTGGTTCTTCTGCCTGACATCTATCAATGCTTGATCTTACTTTCTGTCAGAGGCTATTGTAATTGAGGATGGTGAGGTTGGGGTGTGTGGTTTGGATGAGCAAGTGGGAATATTCTACTCCCAAAGTATCAGTAAACACAAAGGCTGAACTCGCATCTCTCTTGATCAAGAATATTCAGAAGAATATGCATTCATCCTCTTAATGGTGGCACAATTAGCATAATGGTTAGAACAATATTACAGCACTAGCGATCTGGGTTCAAATCTGTCAGTGTCTGCACTGTCAGGTTATATGTCCTCCCCATGACCACATGGGGTTTCTTCCCACGTTGCAAATATATGCAGTGTTAGTAGTTTAATTGATCACATGGGTGTACTGTATTTGAGCAGCATGGGCTTGTGGGCCAGGACCTATTAGTGTTCTATAAATCTAAACGAAACACCAAACTATTACCTTTGTCTTTGACTTATTATTATTATCATGTTTACGATAGGACACTTGGTATCCCCCAAGATCTTTGCTCCGTACTTTTAATACATTTTTATTTCTCCACAAATGAACTCTTCCATTAATTAACAACCTATAAAATGCATGCATTGATGTAATGGCACTTCTATAATTTCTTAGTTAAAACCAGATAGATTCAGTACTTGATCCTTCAGGGTCAATTTGTTTTAAAAACATTGCTAACTCGCATCTTTCTTTCCCTACACTGCAAGTCTCAAGTACGTCCTTCTTTTCCTGATATATATTTACAGACACTATCATTAATCTATTTGACAATATCAACCTTGCACACATTAACAGTCTTAGTATTTTTGGTAACAGAATGTAATATTTTTTTAAAATCACAATAAAGAAATGACCTGTGTGGGAAACAAAAAAAATTAATCGTGCCTCAGAATGGGTTAAAATAGTTCAGAATAAATAAATAACTTTAATGATCAGTCAATATTGTCATAGTGGTCAGGTATCTGGCATAAAGTCTGGTCTTTCAGCTTAGAAGGAAAAGGGAGAGCAGAGGTGAGCTGCAATGATGGGGGATATGAAAGGGGAACCAGACTGAGCTCCCATATATGTTGCCGCATAGGCACAGCATTCACAAGTGGGAGAGTGAGCAGCCACTTTGGTACCAATGACACAGATAAGAAAAGCAATGAGGTCCTTAAGAGGGAATGTAGGGAGTTAGGAAGGAAGCCAAAAGCCAGACCTCAAGGGTGGTAATCTCCAGTTTGCTGCTTGTGCCATGTGCCAGTGAGGACCAGATTATGAATTTATGACAGATGAATGGTGGCTGAAGAGTTGGTGAAGGGGGCAGGGGTTCAGATTTGTGGATAATTGGGATTTCTCCAAGGTAATGATCAGATGTACAAAAAGGACAGGATGCACCTGAATAAGAGGAACCAATATCCTGGCAGGCAAATTTGCTAGAGCTACTGGGGAGGGCTTAAACTAGTTTGGCAGGGGGATGGGAACCAGAATGAGAGGCAGTGAATTGGATTGAAGATATACAAATAGATGCACTGTGCAACAAGATTGTGAGGAAGAATGGGCAGCCAACAGGGAAAATTACAAGTGTATGATTAAGGATTTAACTTGTGGTACTTTGAAACAAAATTGAAAAGGTGATGAATACAGTACTGAAGGTCTCCTATTTAAAAGCCAGAGTACAAGTTGTGGCTGAAAAAAGATCACAGCTAAGAATTAATATCCATGCATACACAGTATATCAGAAAGACAGGTTAAAATGGAATTACTGTAAATATTTAGAGAGAGGAGACATTGAAACAGAAGATATAAAATCTCTGCGAGTTTAATTAAGAAACTGTAGGGGGTAAAAAGCCTCTGATGAGAATTGAATATTGGCCTTCAAAGAGTAGCCAGGATGTGATGGCTTAACTACAGAGGGAGATAAAGAAGGCATGCAAAAAGGGCAATATTACAATAGTCATGTGGGATTTCAATATACAGGGAGTTAATTCAGAAAACCAAGTTGGTGCAGGATCCCAAGAGAAGAAATTTATAGAATGCCAACTGGATGGCTTCTTAGAACAGCTGTGGGTCAGCCAATCAGGGTAATGGCAATTCTGGATTGGACATTGTGTAATGAATCAGTGTAATGAAGGTTGCTGAAGGTAAGGGAACCCTTAGGAGGCAGTGCTAATAATAGGATAGAATTCACCCTCCAGTTCAAGACAGAGAAACTAAAATCAGATGTGTCAGTATACCAGTGGAATAAGGGGACTACAGAGGCGTGAGAGAGGAAATGGCCAAAGTTGATTGGAATGGCACACTAGTAGCGAAGATGGCTGAGTAACAATGGCTGGAGTTTCTGCAAGAAATAAGGAAGGTGCAGGACTGGTATATTCCAAAAAAGAAGAAATATTTGAATAGAAAAATGACACAACTGCAGCTGACAAGGAAAGTCAAAGCCAAAATAAAAGCAAAAGCATAAGGAAGCAAGAATTAGTAAGAAGAGAGAGGACTAGGAAGGTCACTGAAGGAAACTAAGGTCATTAGGAAGGAAAAGATGAACTGAAAGGAAGCTAAAAAAATAATATCAAAAGGATACCAAAAAGCTATTGTAAATATATTAGGCTTGAAAAAGAGATGAGAATAGATATAGGGCGATGGAAAATGATGCTGATAAATTGTAATAAGAAAAAAGGAGATGGCAGAGGAACTCAATGAGTATTTTACATTAGTCTTCAGTGTTGAAGACATTAACATGACTTCCAAGGGTGTCAGGGAAGAGAGATGATTGCAATTACAATGACCAGAGAGAAGGAACTTGGAATGCTGAGTTGTCCAAGGATAAATAAGTATCCAGGATCAGATGGAATGCATCTACGGTTTCTGGAAGAGATTTGGAGGCATTTGTATTGATCTTCCAAGAATCAGGCATGATTCCAGAGGACTGGAACATTGCAAAGGTCACTCTGCTATTTAAAAAGGAAGGGAGGCAGCAGAAAGGAAATTATAGACCTGTTAGCCTAACATAGGTGGTTAGGACGTTGTTGGAGTCAATTGTCAAAGATGAGATTATGGAGTACCTGGAGGTGGATGACAAAATAGGCCAAAGTCAGCATGGTTTCTTTAGTGAAATACTTTGCCTAACAGACCTACAGCAAATTTTTGAGGAAACCACAAGCAGGCGAGTCAAAGGAGATGCAGTTGTTATCATACATTTGGATTTTAACAAAGCCTTTGACAAAATGATGCATATGAAGTTGCTTAACAAGCCCATGGAATTAGGGGTAAGATACTAGCATGGGTAGAGCATTGGCTGATCGATAGGAAACATGGAGTGAGATTAAAGGGATTCTATTTTAGTTGGCCACAGGTTACCAGTGATGTTCTGCAGGGATTGGAGTTGGGGCCACTTCTTTTTACATTACTGTATTTAATAATGATTTGGATTTCAGAATAAGTGGCTAAGTTTGTAAATGATACAAAGATAGGTGAGGGGCAGGTAGTAATGCGGAAACCGAGAGGCTGCAGAGACACTTAGATGAGAAGAATGGGCAAAGAAGTAGCAAATGAAATACAATCTTTGAAAGTATATGGTCATGCACTTTGATAGAAGGAATAAAAGGGAGACTATTATTTGGATGGGGAGAAATTCAAAATTTGGAGGTGCAAAGGAACTTGAGAGCCTTCATTAAGGATACACTAAAGGTCAATCTTCAGTTTGAGTTGGTGGTGAAGAAGGAAAATGTAATGTTGGCATTCCTATTGTAAGGTAAAACATCATGAGATGGGAATGTGTAAGGAGTTACCCTGCCCTGTACAGGGCTGTAACAAGATGTAAATGCATCCTTGTACTTACAAGATAAGAGAGACATTGATGGATTGAGAGGCAGGAAGCTAGCAGGGAAAGGATAGCAACAGTTTTAGTCATTGGACAAGTAATGATATGATGATGTTCTAAGCACATATCCAAGGGTATAAAAAATCACCATTTTGCTGATAACGGCAGAATGCATTCTCCGACTAACATGTTTAGTCGCAAGTGTTACAATCCGGTAATAAAGAACAAAGAACCCTGATTTCGACTCAGCCTGGTGTTTGTCTCACTCATTCATGAACAAAGCAGACCTAACACTATCCAGAGGAATAGGATACAACAGCAGGGATTTGATATTGAGGCTTTATAAGGCACAAGTGAGGCCTCACTTGGAGTTCAAGGTATAGTTTTGTGCTCATTATTTAAGGATGGATGTGCTGGCATTGGAGACAGTTCAGAGAAGATTCACAAGAATGATTCCTGGAATGAAAGGATTAGTAAATGAGGAACATTTGACAGCCTTTGGACTGTACTCCTTGGAGTTCAGAAGAATGAGGGAGGACCTTATAGAAACTTTTTGAATGTTGAAAGTCCTGCTCAGAGTAGATGTGATAAAGTTGTTTCCCATGGTGGTGGTCTAGGACAAGAGGACACGACTTCAGGATTGAAGGGCACCCATTTAAAACAGAGATGTGGAGGAATTTATTTAGCCAGATAGCAATGAACCTCTGGAATTTGTTACCTCAGGCAGCTGTGGAGGCAAAGTCATGGGGTGTATTTAAGGCAGAGGTTGATAGGTATCTGTTTAGTCAGGGTATCGAGGGTTATGGTGAGAAGGAAGGCAGTAGGTTGAGTGGGAGAATGGCTTAGCCCATGATGTCAGAGGGTCATGGATTTGTGGAACTCATTGCCACATACAGTGGTGAAGGCCCAATCAATGGGAGAGTTTATGCAGGAGATTGATAAGTATCTAATTGGTTGGGGCATCAGGGGATATGGGGAAAAGGGTGGCAATTGAAACTAGGTGTGAGTACAGTTCAGCTTAGGGTAGAGTCACAGAGCAGACTTGATGGACAAAGTGGCCTGCTTCTTCTCCTATATCTTATGGTCTAATACCATTGCATGGCCAGCTTATTAAAACGTCTACACAAATATCAAATGAAATAATCGATCCACCTATATTTATAGATGTTTCTCCTGAACGGATTTTGGTCAGTAAATTCAGGATTAACCAAAGGTGAATCTATATTTACTATCCATTAGAAAGCAAAAATACTTCAAACTGCATGAGTAAAATCTCTATCAGCATTATCTATGCATATTGCTAAATGGGATATACACATATGTGGAAGCATGGGGAGGAGCTAGTTATTTAATTTTGTGTCAGGAGTAAGGAAGCATGGGGAGGAGCTAGTTATTTAATTTTGTGTCAGGGGTAAGGAAGCAGAAACATTTATGCTTTACTTCAAAATTGTGTATATTCAACCTACCGTGGTTGTCTGTGGTGAGAGTTCCATTGCAAAGGTGCTAAGACCTCGACTACTGACACAGTTCTTACTCTTCTCATTGTTGACATGAATGATTATGTTACTTTCAGACTGTAAAAAAATACAAAGAATGTTATCAAAAATGAACCGAGATTGCATATCAATAAATCATGTGGATTTATGAAATAAAGAGAGAAAATGCTTAAGGTACTCATCAACTCAATTAAAGCAAGGAAGGAAGAAGCATCTTCCATCACTCTCTTGATTATTGAGACAACATGGAAGGACACTTGAGTTAGTCTGCTTTGTGAGAACTGAACTCAATTTGGTGAGGAAGCTCACAAGAGCAGACATTGGAAATTGGCCATGTCCTTAGTGTCACAAGTGATTGTGTGCCTCTGTCTCCATACATTCAATTTATATTTTGATGAAAATAGTAGGAATGAAATCAGTGATCATTCCCTGTGAATATCACTCTGTTCACAAGATCACACAAGATAAAGGAACAGAAGTAGGCCATGATGCTCAACAAGTCTGCTCTGTGACTCTACCCGAAGCTGAACTATACTCACACCTAGTTCCAATTCCCATCCTTTTTCCCATATCCCCTGATGCCCCAACCAATTAGATACTTATCAATCTCCTACTTCAACTCTCCCAGTGATTGGGCCTCTACCACTGTATGCAGCAATGAGTTCCACAAATCCACAACCCTCTGACTAAAATGTTTTTTCTCATCTCTGTGTTAAATGGATAACTTCTAATTTTAAGACTGTGCCCTCTGTCCTTGGTTCATCCACCAAGGGGAACATCCTATCTATATCCACTCTGTCAAAACCTTTTAAAATTTGAAATGTTTCTTTGAGATCCCCTCTCATTCTTCTATACTCCAATGAATACAATCCAAGAGCTGCCAAATGTTCCTCATATGCTCGACCTTGTATTCCAGGAATCATCCTAATAAATCTCCTCTGCACTCTTTTCAACAACATCACATCCTTTCACATTCACCTTCACCTACCAATTTTGTGCTTTGTGAGACAACATCAAAGTTGCATCTGTACT
Source organism: Narcine bancroftii (assembly GCF_036971445.1). NCBI lineage: Eukaryota > Metazoa > Chordata > Chondrichthyes > Torpediniformes > Narcinidae > Narcine > Narcine bancroftii. Next base: position 90,638,167 of record NC_091473.1, on the reverse strand, counting down.
GAAACAGCTTGGTCAAAGCAAAGCTCATTCTGAAGTACAAAGCTTGAGTGGAATGGTGAGGATATTGTCAGAACCCATTGGTTTTATTGTATTCAATTCCAACAGTTGTTTCATGATACTGTTTCTATAGGTGGAGAAAATCAACTTGGCAAGTGAGATGATATAATGCAGCATTCTTCAACCCATAGATCCAAACATACTTTGCAGTCTTGCCTAAGGAAGCTGCAAATGATGGTAGATATTTATCATCCATCAAACAAGCTTTAGGATTAAGTTCTCCAAAAGCAAATATATCACATATACTAATGTAAAAGTCAATACCATGTATAAGTCAAACACCCCTCACCCCTTATATTTTGTCCCAAAATCTGGTATTTTCTATATATCGCATGGAAAATTCGATCCACCTATTTTTGGTACTCCCAATGCCTCCAAAAGGGACTCATGCCTCAGCCCTAGCCGCTTGCCCATCTCCTGACACCTCAAACATGGACTTACCACCTGATCACGACCACCCACCTGCCCATCAGAACACCCTATGTCTCGAACGATGCAAGTACTTTCCACAGTCAAAAGTAATGTGTGTGTAATAGTTTGTCCATAAATTTAATATTTAAAAAATGGTCTTTAAAAATTTGACTTTTACGCGTATTTACGGTAGCTTTAAAGCAGTGGTTTTCAAACCTCATCTTTCCACTCACATACCACCGTAAGTAATCCCTACGCCATAGGTGCTTTGTAATTAGTAAGGGATTACTTACAGTGGAGCGCTTTCATCCCTAACGTCGAAGTACTCGAGATGGCAGAGGTCGACAGCATCGAGTCCACGCTGCTGAAGATCCAGCTGCGCTGGATGGGTCACGTCTCCAGAATGGAGGACCATCGCCTTCCCAAGATCGTGTTATATGGCGAGCTCTCCACTGGCCACCGTGACAGAGGTGCACCAAAGAAAAGATACAAGGACTGCCTAAAGAAATCTCTTGGTGCCTGCCACATTGACCACCGCCAGTGGGCTGATAACGCCTCAAACCGTGCATCTTGGCGCCTCACAGTTTGGCGGGCAGCAACCTCCTTTGAAGAAGACCGCAGAGCCCACCTCACTGACAAAAGGCAAAGGAGGAAAAACCCAACACCCAACCCCAACCAACCAATTTTCCCCTGCAACCGCTGTAACCGTGTCTGCCTGTCCCGCATCGGACTTGTCAGCCACAAACGAGCCTGCAGCTGACGTGGACTTTTTACCCCCTCCATAAATCTTCGTCCGCGAAGCCAAGCCAAAGACTTACAGTGGTATCTGAGTAGAAAGAAAAATTTGAAAACCACTGCTTAAAAGAGTCTGAATTGAACAGTGTTAAAATGTGCAGATGCTAGAAACTTTTAGAAAAGTAAACTTAGATGAATAAAATGATAATACATACTTTATTTTCAATAACTGAAGTGATTAGTGTTTCAGTCTTGTAATTGTAAATCACTATCGCATTGTAACCCTTAATGGTTTTTGCTTCTCCTTTACTTGTGACGATTTTGCAGATAATTGAATTCAGGAGGCTTCCACCCACTTCTAGGCTGATTGGTGTCAGCTTAAGTTTACTATTTTCTGCATAGATATCAACCATAAATGGACAAGCCTGTATACACAAAATACAAGTTTCAATAAGAAATTAGACAATATACTAAAGTAAATATATGATTTGCATTTTATGATGTTTTTAATAGCAGCAAGCATCTGGAAGTCATAGAGCTCAACAGATCAGAAAGAGGCTCTTTGGCCAAACTCAAGCATGAAGGTCGTTATATATCTGAGCTAGTCCCAAGTTTGATCTATATCCTTCTAAACTTTTCTTATCCATGAATCTGTCTAAATGTATTTTAAATATTGTAATTGTACCCTCTGCTATCACTTCCTTCTGGCAGCATATTCCGCATACTTAATACTCTCTAAAATTACCCCTCAAGTCCCTTTTAAATCTTTTCCATATTTACTTAAACTAATGCTTTCAAATTTTAGATTCCCCTTTCCTGAGGAAAAAAAAACTATGACCATTCATCTCATCTATGCCCCTCAAGATTTTAAATACCTCTATCAGGTCACCACTCATCCACTCCGGGGAAATGAGCCCCAGCCTATCAAGTCTCCTCTATAACTCAAGCCTTTCAGATCTGATAACATCGTTCTGAATGTTTTCTGCACCCTTTCCATCTTAATGACATTACAGAAATTGAAAATGACCCAAAGGAAGAAATGCAAAGAAGGCTAACCAAAAGCTTGGTTAGATGTACATTTTAAAGAACAGCAGAAAGGAGGAATGGTCAACTGCTGATGAAGAGAATCATTAATTGGGTGAAGGCACAGCCACTAAAAGGTGAGGTGAAGAACTTGGTGAAGAATGCAATTTGAAGGATTGGATTGCAATTAGCATTCATTTCCAAAGAGGGTGATGATACCAGTTACAAACTATGAACGTGAACATTTAAGCAAAATGTATTGGAATTCTCAGTGAACTAGAAAGACAATTATGCAATATACTTTTCCAGTTCCATATGACTCGACATAAATATGTCCACTCTTAATTATTTGCTCTACACTGAAAAGTTGAATTAAGGAAGGTTAGCCAGCACATTGTGCAAACACAAGGTACCGCAGAGGAAAGGAAAATTCTACAAATACTTTGCAGTTCAGGTAGCATCCAGGGAGAAACAACAAAAAAATAAGATTTCAGGTCAATGACTCTTTAGCAGTATATTTGCATCATGAACCAAATTACATTTTAAGTGTAAAAGTTTTCTAATTAACATAACATAACATAACAATTTACAGCACGGAAACAGGCCATTAGGCCCTTCTCGTCCGCACCGAACCAAACACCCCTCTCTAGTCCCACCTCCCTGCACAATGCCCATAACCCTCCATCTTCTTCTCATCCATATACCTGTCCAACCTTTTCTTAAATAATACAATTGACTCCGCCGCCACTATTTCTCCCGGAAGCTCATTCCACATGGCTACCACTCTCTGAGTAAAGAAGTTCCCCCTCAAAGTAAATAAACCTAGCAACACCTGAATTAAAAAATTACAAAATGTATACAACTGAAAGCATGAGAAATCTTGTAAATTTGCATTTTTCTCTTCCTTCAAGTTTTTAGCAACATTGCTATTAGTCAAAATAAGCATACATACCTCTTGCATTTCCAATGCTCTGTTGTATCCCATTGATTCAAGTGTTACCCAGAGATCTCCTGGGTCACCTCCCCGATCATTGGCTTCCATCAAGTTCAATTCCATGAAACCTTGCCGTGTTAGTTGGTTCTTCTTTGTGTCAAAGGTTTCTGTGCAGAATGGGGAAGTATGAAGTTAATGCCCATTTAATCATACCCTGTAAGGTTTGTAAAGGACATTCATCTCAGTCAGTTGCGATGCAACTTTCAGCTAGTAATTTAAACATTTTACCAATGGTGTAAGGAACATGTGACAATCCAGCTTTTAACCACAGCTGATAGAGCCCAAAATCATTCGCAGGTGATTTGAAGAGTAGAGGTGGCAATGATAGCGGTTCATTTTTCTTCAGGAGCTTGAAACAAAATTTATATTGAAAATTATCTTAGACTTCTCTGGTCCCATGGAAATTGTCTTAGCATTTCCATTCTCAGCGCATTACTATGTAATTTCATCACCATTGTCTGTGCATTCTTGCCCTTTGCAAATTAGCTGCTGTACTTCTTGCAGCAATACATAAGCTTCAAAAAATAATTTAATTGGCTTAAAAATGATTTGGACAATCATAAGATCATGAAAAGTACAACATAATTCTTTCTTTCTTGTTGGACATGAAAATAATGAACGAGGAAGCAATCGGAAAAGCTTATCCCACTTCGATCACATCCATTACATCTAGATCATCCTCGTCAAGTCACCTTTATTTATCGTTCATACCATCCTCAGAGCATATTTACATAAATACAAGTTAGAATAGTTAAACACATTAAAATATTAAATTATTAAGACATATACAGTAACAGCCCATGGTACCCTATCCACAAATGTTCTAAGAGTTCAGGAGTCTGATGGCTTTGGGGAAATAACTGTTGCCCAATCTGGACATAAGGGCTGCAATATCTCCTACCAGATGGCAGAAGGGAGAACAGTTAACATGAGGGGGTGTGTGGAGTCCTTCACAATGTTTATTGCCTTTCGCCTGCATCGAGTGTTTTACATGTCCTTTCTGATAGGAAGAGAGGGGAGTCATGTGATGCAGAGGAGCTGAACAGATGGACCCCACAAGAGCTCCACAATATAATCCTATAAATTGACTGAAAAACAATGGAGAGTAAACAAAGCCCAAAGATTATCACAGCATGGGTAAGAAGAACAGAGCAGTCCCTCCTGGAAACGGAGGAGACTGATGGGTAGAGACAAATGCTGTCGAAGTTGCTACATGGGAGAGACGGATGCAGGAAGAGCCCAACATGATGGCAGATGGGCCAGGGCTCGCAAGTGGCAGACCAGTGGTGACAATTGGTGATATGATGGGTGTCATACAATTGTTGGCTATTAAGATTGAGACGAGGGTCCAAAATTTAATGGAAGGAATGAAGGAAGTGAAGACTGCACTCGCCACTCTAACCAACCACATGGCAGCCATTGAAGACAAAATGGAGGATGTGGAAGACAGCCTGGAGAAAATTGAAAACAATACACATGCCTGGAAAGTTGAAAGAGAGACATTGCTGGAGAAACTGGATTCATTAGAAAATTATAACAGGCGACAGAATGTAAAGATTGTGAGACTAAGGAAAGGGGTGGAAGGACAACAATCGGTAGTTTTTTTTTGGAAATGGATCCCAGAGATCCTGGGACTAATCGGACGCGACGAGCCTATTGTAATTGAGAGGCCCACCAAACCTCTGGTCCCCAACAAGGGCCAAATCAACGCCTACATCCGGTACTGATAAGACTGCATAAATATCAAGACAAAGAGATGATACTCCTCATGGCCAGGGAGTATCTGGGCCATTGATAGACGAAGGGGCGAGGATCAGCTTTTTCCCTATTTGAGTGCAGCATTGGTCAAGAAAAAGAAAGAATTTAATGCCATTAAAATAATTCTACGTACAAAAAAAAAATTGAATATACTCTATTGTACCCAGCAACATAATGAATTGACATGCCAGGAGGTGAAAGAAAAATATTTAAAAGATTCCCGAAAGGCAATGGAGCAGGCATGGAAAATGAAAGGAAGACACAAGGGGGAGATGGAAGAGCAAGGAAAATAGACTAAGGGATAAAGGACATTAGGGATAAGGAAAATAATGAGATATCTTTTTTCTTGACAGTTTTTGTATCATGTAAAGATGGATAACAAAGCAATATAGCACATAAGTTAAGGGATGTAATAACAATAGGAGGAGACAAGGACAGTTGATATAAATAATGTAAATATATATAATGAGGAGTGGGAAAGAAAACCAAATAGAAGGGTAAAAGATTCAAAGAGAGTGGCAGGTGGACCAAGCTTGGAGAGGTACAATGGAGCCAAGGGATTAGCTATTGGTGCCAAAATAGAAGAGAGAAAAATTAGTATATATAAAGAGGGGATTTGTGTTTTTTTTTGTTTTTTTCTTCTTTGTCTTTTTGTTTCAGTGGGACTGCCAGTGCAAAGGAAAGAAATACTTGAAATGAGGCATGCACATGGCTGTAGAAGAACATATGTGGGCTTCTAGAGACAGGTAAGCACAAACACAGATATCAATGAATAAAGTATTAAAATTCAAGAGTATTAATAAAAATGGATTGAATGGAAATATCAAAAGAAAGCAAGCTTTCGCACACCTCAAAATATTACGGACAGATATAGCGTTTATACAAGAAATACATCTGTTAAAGTATGAACATATCAAACTAAAAAGAAATTGGGTGGGAAAGTAATATCATCTGCAAATAATTCCAAAGCGAGGGGGGGAATAGCCATTTTAATAAATAAAAATGTTCCAGTGGTGGTGAAGAAGGTAGTAGTGGATCCGAATGGGTGATATATAATAGCACACTGTCAGATCTACTCAGAGGCTTGGTCACTTAACCTTTATGCACCAAACACAGACGAGGAACTATTTATACAAAGGGTCTTTCTTAAACTAGCTGGAGACAAAACAATGTTTTAATTGGAGATTTCAATTTTTATTTAGATCCTATATTGGATAAATCCAGGCAGCCAGCAACAAAAACTAAGGCATCAAAAGCCACACTAGCATATATGAAGGATCTAAACCTAATATATGCCTGGATATGGTTACATCCCCAAGCTAGAGACCTACTCTTTTTACTCAAAACCCCATGATTTTTTCACCAGAATTGATTATTTCATAATGTCGGCACAGTTGGAATGTAGGATGGTCGAATCAGAGTATTTAGCCAGATTGTCATTTGACCATGCACCTTTGGCATTGACGATAATGATGCTGGAAAAAAAAGGCATCAATTACTTAATTCTATGCTGTTGAAAAGGGAAGACTTCTGTACGTATATAAGGGAACAAATTAATGCATTTTGCGAAACCAACTGCCCATCTACTAACAATTTCCTGATATGGGACACACTAAAGGCCTACTTGAGGGGGTAGATAATATCATTTACTAAAAATGTCAAGATAAAACATATGGCAGAAATTAATGATCTGGAAAAAGAAATTACGGCAGAAGAGAAAGAATATCAAAAATCTGGCTCAAATGATAAATACCAAACTTTAATAAATAAAATACAAACATACAAAATGGAAAACAAACATAATGAGATCGAAGCAAAAATATTATGAATTGGGAGAGAAAGTGCATAAAGTTTTGTCTTGGCAGCTAAAGGCAGAGGAAAGCTCAAGGACAATCAAAGCAGTTCATCTAGAGTCAGATACGATATCTCACAATCCAAAAATAATTAGTGATACTTCTGAACAATTCTACACAGAATTACATAAATCAGAACGACCATTGGATCAAACAAAAATAGATGACTTTCTGAATGGAATTGAGCTGCCGAGATTGAGCCAAGAGTACCAGATGAAGTTAGATGCCCCTCTCACTTGGGAGGAAACTGAAAAAGCTTTGAGACTGTTACGAGCTAATAAGTCTCCAGGGAAGGATGGTTTCCCGCCTGAGTTTTACAAAAAATTTAAAGATTTGTTGTTGCCACTCATGATGGGTGTGGTTAATCAAGCAGCGGAGGCAAAGACTCTTGTGGACACCTTTTCCACAGCAATAATTGTGATGTTACCTAAGAAGAATAAAGATCCATTAAAACTTGTGTCTTACAGAACCATCTCACTATTAAATACAGATTAAAAGATAATAGCCAAATCACTGGCTGAGAGATTGGGCCAATATCTCCCAAAATTAATAAATCCAGACCAAGCAGGTTTGATAAAAAAGAGACATTCTGCTGATAACTAGGAAAGATTAATGAATATAATACATCTGGCACAATCCAGAGAAGATACCAGTATAGCAGTATCTCTGGATGCAGAAAAGGCCTTTGAATGGCCATATCTATTTAAAGTAATGGAAACATTTGGGCTGGGACAAACATATATTAATTGGGTAAAACATTATATTCTAAACCACAAGCAAGGATCATAACAAATGGCCAAATTTCATCAACATTTCCCTTAAGTAGGTCCAGCAGGAGGGAAATCATATGATGGAGTAGTGGCTGGTCGGGGAAAACCAGCCCTCCACAGAGTAAAGGAAATAAAAGAGGAAAAAACAAAGTTGAACAAAGAAAACATCGAGGAACTGAAAGATAAAGAAATCAAGAAGGCCCAGGAGATGGCTCCAAAGAAGGAGAAGATCAGAGTGACAGACAAAGAAGAAGAAAGAAAAATGCCGGAAAGAAAAGAGGTGGGGTTTACCTGTACATGGGAGCAGGGAGCTCCCATTAAGAAGATCGTCTGGTCCCTGAAGCTGGCAGGCGCCCAACAGAGTGGCGACCTCTCCCGGAGCGAACTGCAAAAATGGAGCATAACAGAGAAGATGCCGACGGGAGAGGGGCCCAGCAGCGGGACATGACCAAAGTAGCTGAGGGAGTCAGGGAAGCGACATCAAGGGAAGAGGAGGCACTAAGAAGACGAGAGAAGGAGCCAGAGAAGGAAGAAAAAGAGGAAGACAGACCTACACGGGAAAGAAGAAGGTAAAAAAAAACAGCTAATAGATAAGGATTATTTTGATGAGCAAATGAGGACATTAAAAGACATTTTAATGACAGAATTTAATACAATAAGAATAAATGGAAAAGGCAGAAGCCAGAATGCAGAGAATGGAGCTTGCCATAGCAGAGAGAGGAAAAGGAGCAGATGAAGTGGAAGAAAGTCAGGCAGTTATGGAAACAGATGAATGAACTAAAAGAAAAGCTGAAAGATAGAGACAATGAAATTAAGGAGATGCAAGATTTATTAATTCAAGAAATTGATGTGTTGGAGAATTATAGGAGACGCAACAATATAAAAATAGTGGGTGTGCAAGAAGGAGAAGAAGGGACAGACATAAATGGATTTGTAAAAAGATGGATCCCACAAGTCTTGGGAGCGGAAGAATTACAAGAGGAAATAGAAATCAAAAGAGCCCGCAGAGCATTGGCACCAAAGCCCCAACCACACCAAAAACCACGCTCCATATTAATAAAGTTACTAAAACACACACAAGAGAGAAAATATTGGAGCGGGCAAAGGATAAAGTGAAAGAAAATAAACAACCACTGGAATACAAGGGACAAAAAATATTTTTCTACCCGGACATTAGTTTCGAACTCTTAAAGAAACAGGAGTTCAACTTGAAAAAAGGCTATAATTTTGTGCTATGACATCCAGCAGTACTAAAAGTATTCATCCCTGGGGAGCGGAATAGGCTGTTCTCAGGTCTGAAAGAAGCCCAACACTTTGCAGCACGATTGCCGAACAGACAATGAGGCAAGGAGTATTAAGGAAGACTGCAAGACAATGTTTAGAAATAAGTTGTAAAGATAATAATGTGAATATAGAAGTTTAAGGTTGAAAAAGATAAGGGGAAAAGGAAAAAAAGAGCTTTGTTATATTTATAGAAAAATGTATAGTGTTTCTCGGGGGAGATGGGGAAGGGGGAAGATCTGTTACTACAAAATCTGTTGACGCTTGCGGTTATTATCGCAACCCAAGTGGATAAGGGAGTTGTGGTTGTCTGGCAAGGAATCAAAGGCAACCTAATACATGAGGGGGGGGGGGTGTTAATTCTATTTTGGTTAGGAGTATATTATGTTGATAGTTTTTGTGGGGTTTTCTGGGGTATTTTGATTTTTAGTCATGTTGTCATGCATCGAGACGAGCAAGAATAATTTAAAGAGTAATACTGGAAAAAGGGAGATGGAGGAGTCGAAGAGGCGAGAGAGAATTGAAAATGGAGGTATAAGATGGGTACATTGAATTATATGACATTAAATATTAATGGAATACACAACCAAATTAAAAGGAAGAGGTTACTGACATTACTCAAAAAGGAGAGTAGTCACTGCATTTGTGCAAGAAATGCACTTAACCGAGATAGAACATAGTAAATTGAAGAGAGACTGGGTAGGTCATGTAGTGACATCATCGTACTATTCAAAAGCCAGGGGAGCAGCTATACTAGTTAACAAGAACTTGTCAATTAATATAAAGGAAGTAATAACTTATCCAGCAGGCAGGTATGTAATGATTAAATGCCAGATTTGTTCAGAATTTTGGAATTTGCTAAATATTTATGCACCTAACGAAGAAGATCAGGAATTCATGCACACATCTTCCTAAAGATAGCGGATACACAGGGACATATTTTGCTAAGGGGGGATTTCAACTTCAACTTGAACCCAGTGATAGATAAAACCAGGAAGACAATTAACAAAAAGAATAAAGTAACCAAATTCACACTAAAATCAATGCAGGATATGAAATTAATTGATATATGGAGGAAGCAACACCCAAAAGAAAGAGAATACTCATATTACTCGAATAGACATAAGACCTACTTAAGGATAGATGTTTTTGTTGTTGGCACAGATCCAAGGGAGAGTTAGAAAGACCGAATACAATGCAAGACTATTATCTGATCACTCACCCTTGTTATTAACAATTGAATTAGAGGATGTCCTACCAAAGACAATAGATGAAGGCTAAAGCCTATACTGTTAAAAAGGAAAGATTTCAGAGAATATATTGAACAGCAAATTAAAACATATTTCGAGATAAATACTGAGTCAGTAAAAGACAAATTCATACTATGGGATTCAATTAAGGCTTTTATTAGAGGACAAATAATTAGCTATATGACTAAAATTAAAAAAGAATATAACCAGGAAGTACAACAGTTGGAAAAAGAGATAGCAATTATAGAAAAGGAATTAGTGAAAAGAGAAGACATAGAGAAAAAGAGAGAATTGACAGAGAAAAAATTAAAATACAAAACACTACAAACGTATAAAGTGGAGAAAAACATAATGAAAACAAAGCAAAGATATTATGAATTGGGAGAGAAAAGCCACAAAATATTGGCCTGGCAACTTAAAACAGAGCAAGCTAAAAGAACCATACCAGCAACAAGAAAAAAATGATAAACAGATTACATATAATCCATTGGAGATTAACGAAAAATTTTAAAAATTCTATAAACAATTGTGTCAAACTGAAAATACAGGAAACAACAACAAAATTGACAAGTTTTTATCTAATATCGAACTACCACAACTACAAGTAGAAGATCAAAATAAACTGACAAAACCCTTTAAGGTTGAAGAAGTACAGGATATATTAATGAAACTCTTCTTCTTTCTTTGGCTTGGCTTCGCGGACGAAGATTTATGGAGGGGGTAAATGTCCACGTCAGCTGCAGGCTCGTTTGTGGCTGACAAGTCCGATGCGGGACAGGCAGACACGGTTGCAGCGGTTGCAGGGGAAAATTGGTTGGTTGGGGTTGGGTGTTGGGTTTTGCCTCCTTTGCCTTTTGTCAGTGAGGTGGGCTCTGCGGTCTTCTTCAAAGGAGGTTGCTGCCCGCCAAACTGTGAGGCGCCAAGATGCACGGTTTGAGGCGATATCAGCCCACTGGCGGTGGTCAATGTGGTCAATGAAACTACCAAACAATAAAACACCAGGTGAAGATGGATTCCCTATAGTTTTATAAAGTATTTAAGAATTTATTAATCCTGCCCCTCCTTGAAGTAATGAAGCAGATGGAAGAGACCCAAAACTTACCAGAATCATGTAAAACAGCAATAATCACAGTAATTCCAAAAATAGGAAAGGACCCACTGTTGTCAGTGTCATACAAACTAATATCCTTATTAAATGTTCTTATGTTCCTAAATGCAAATTACAAATGAATAGCAAAACTATTAGCAAACAGGCTGACTGGCTGTATACCGAAATTGGTAAAGCAGGATCAAATTGGATTTGTTAAAAAAAGACGAGCAGCAGATAATGTTTGTAAACTTATTAATTTAATCCAGGCATCACAAATGAATAAAATGCCAAAGGTGGATGTTACGCTAGACGCAGAGAAAGCCTTCGACATGGTAGAATGGAATTATTTGTTTAAAGTGTTACAGAAATTTAAACTACCCGAAAAATTTATTAATTGGATTAGAGCACTATATAAGTGCAAAGGTGGTAGTAAATGGATATGTATCAGATCACTTCAAATTGAGCAGGTCAACAAGACAGGGATGCCCATTGTCCCCCTCACTGTTCGCTTTGGTTAAAGAACCACTGGAGGAGCTGATAAGAAAGGAAACTATGAAAAAGGAATAAAAATAAAAGAGAAAGAATATAAAATTAGCCTATTCACGGATGACATCATAGTGTATTTAAAAGAGCCAGAGAGATCGATAAAAAGGCTATATATGAAACTGAAAGAGTATGGAGAGATATCAGGTTAACAATAATAAAAGCGAAGTGATGCCAATGAACAACGTTGATTATACAAAATTTAAAAATGAATCCCCTTTTAAATGGCAATCGCAGCCGATACGTTACCTTGGTATCAGAATAGATAATAACCTAAAGCATTTATATTGATTAAACTAAGGACCACTCATTAAAAAAACAGGAAAATTTATACAATTGGAAAGAGCTACCGTTAACTTTATTTCAGTAATTTAATTCTTGGTTTTCAATTATTTTTGCTTTTTTTTGACTAGATAAAATCTTACTGTTCTCTACTTTCTCCAGATTAAGAAATATTTATTCAAAATAAATAGCAACAATAGATTGTGCAAGGAATTTGTTACCAGTAAGATTCTTGTATATTCATTGCATTCAAGATTTTTTGTAAACCCAAACTACTCAGCTTTCAAATCACTTAGCTATCAGCCACTCATCAGTACAGGTGTAAAAATCTGCAATAATCTATCTATGGATGTCATGCCACATTAAATCACTTGACCTAAATATAGATTACGGCATTTGCTTATCAGTCAAAACCTCTTCTACATGGTGGTAAATTTGCCACTCACCTTGGAGAATTTAAACAAAACATTTATCAAAATCACCCACAGCATTTGTAAAAGATTAAAGGTAGAAAGTTAAGTAATGATTATCAACATTTTAAAACATTTAGCACCACTGACAGACAGAGGTTTGGAAGTCATTCAAGAAAGAATCTGTGTTGTACTGCAACAATGAATACAAATCAGAAAGATTTCTATCAGAATACCTACATAAGTGCAAAATATGTGAAAGGTTTAATATTCTATGATAATGATTGAGTTCACATAATTCACATAATTACAATGTATGTATCCACTGAAAGTCTTGTTTGCTGCAGCCAAACAGGTACCTTGTGAAAATAATACAATTCCAGTAGTATACATTAAATTACCATATGGAAAGATATAATAAATATGGAAAATAAATATAATAAATATGGAAATAGATAATAATGTGGCAGCTCGCCCATGCAACAGGTGAACTGGCTCACAGAATCATGGGCAAGTCTGAGGCAGATCTGACTGTGAGAGCTCCGGGTGCGGGACAAGCCCACAGCCTAGCGGCTGATGTCATAGAGGTCCCAAGAGTCGAGTGTCATTGGGCACCGAGGGTTCTATTAAAGTCAGTTAGTTCAACTCACTTTCGACTCTGCGTGGTTCTTTTACTTGCTGCGTGCCTAGTGCAACTACATTGGTGATCCCAACGGTTCAAACGACATTTGGACGATCATTGACCCAAGCAAGCAGAATGCAGTTTCACTGAAATTGCTGACTTTCTGGACCTCGCAGCTGCAGGTCTGGTTTGAACAGGCTGAAGCCCAATTTCAGATCAGGCAAATCGTCTCGGATACCACAAAGTACTATTATGTGGTCAGTTCACTAGACCAGAAAACAGCAGGCTGCATCATCGACTTCCTACACCAATCACTGGTTGTGGACAGGCATGAAACAATCAAGGTGCTCCTGATCCCTACTTTTGGCCTCTCCTGCTGTGCACACTCAGCACAGTTGCTCCACATGGAGAGCCTAGGCAACCGTATGCCATCGGCCTTAATGAACGAGATGCTGGCACTAGCAGTCGGCCATAAGCCATATTTACTGTTCAAACAAGTTTTTTTCGAGCAGATGCAAGAAGATATCTGCCTCCTCATCGTTGAAGACAATTTCAGTGACCTACGTGCAGATATCCTGTGGCCCACCAGGCCACATGGTGGGGCGTCCATCAACAAAGTTGCTGCATCATGCCCCATGGCCTGGGCCTTCTGCAAGCTGCCAATGAAGAAGGTGATGCCTGCAGCAGGGAGCAACCCCAGTTCAGACCGTTGGTGTTTTTACCACCAAAAGTAGGGTTCAGGAGCCCACCGTTGCTGCCCACCCTGTTATTTTCTGGGAATCGCCAGGGCCGGCCGTTGCTAATGGCTATGGCTGCTGGCCATCAAGATAGCATCCTTACTTATGAGACTAACACTCTGGGCAGAGGTTAGCATCTCCTACCCTCCCCTGGAGCCATGACACCTGTGCCGGGAAGTCAGGACCAACAACAGCAGTATTTGCACATTCAGCACACAAACCATACCACTACAGTTTGGTTCCTGCAGTTTCACCTGGTCATTTATGCTGGCAGCAGTGTCGCACTGCGTCCTAGTGGACCTCAAGGGACGGCACCTATTGAATGCCAAGACTTTCCAGACCTTTTCACTCAGTGAAGCCAAGTTACTGGCCCCACCTCTGGACTCTGTAACTTTGTCAGGCAATGAAATTGCCAGAGTACTAGTGGAGTTCCCAACCATTATTGCACTGCAGTTCTTCACAGATGCCCCTAAGCACCACATTCCCACTCAAGGACCACTGCTACACACCCAACAAACTCCACCTCATCACGGAGGAGCTCATGAAAATGGAGGAGATGGGGATCATCCGGCACTCAGACAGCCCGTGGGCCTCTCTGCTGCACATGGTGACCAAAATGGCTGAAGGATGGTGGCCATGTGGTGACTACAGAAGGCTCAACAATGCTACCACAGCCAACCGCTACCCAATGCCCCACATTCAGGACTTTATGGTCAACTTGCATGGGGCACACATCTTCTCCACGGTTGACCTGGTTTGCGGGTATCACCAGATTCTTCTCCACTCCAGCAACGTCCCCAAGACGGCCATCATCACCCTATTCGGCCTATTCAAGTTCCTGCGAATGTCTTTCGGACTCAAGAACGCGTAACAGACATTCCAGTAGGCTCATGGACTCGGTGGAGCAATACTTGGATTTTGTCTTCATCTACTTAGAAGATATCCTAATCGCCAGCTGCACGCACCAAGAGCATTTGACATACCTGCGCCAACTGTACCGCTGCCTGAGTGAATACCCTGCGTGACAGTTCAGGCTGTTGGCCATTGAGTTCCTTGGGCAACACATCGACCATCAAAATTCGAGACCAGATGCCTGTTTTCCAGACCCAGTACAGTCAAGGGCCTACAGGAGTTCATTGGGCATGATTAACTTTTACCACCGATTCCTACTGTCAGCGGCCCGAATCATGCAACTCCTGTTTGGCCTGATATCCAGCAAGGCCATGGAAATCACCTGGGACACGGAGTCAGCAGTGGCTTTTGAGCAAGCCAAGGACGCCCTTGCAAACACAACCCTCCTGATACACCCGTGGGTGGATGTGCCCACAGATGCTTCCAACTCAGCAGTTAGCGAGTTGAGGGTCAGTGGAAACCACTCGTGTTCTTCAGCCAGCACCTGTGACCCCCGGAGCTGAAATACAGGTCCTTCAACAGGGAGCTGCTAGCCCTCTACCTCGTCATCCAGCACTTTTGGTATTTCTTGGAGGGGCAGGAGTTCACAGTCTTCATGGACCACAAACCCCTCACCTTTGCATTCACTAAAGTGTCGGATCCATGGTCGGCATGGCAGCAATGCCACATGTCATACATCTCAGAGTACATCACCACCGTCAAACACATCTGGGAAAAACAGCATCATGGCTGATGCATTGTCTCATATTTCCGTCCACTCAGTGCATTCCCTGTCCCTAGGGTTGTACTACGTAACGCTCACCGAGGCACAGCTGCTGGACAAAGAAATGCCTGCCTACTGCACCACAGTCACAGGCTTGCAACTTGAGGACATCTCCATCACCCCAACAGGCAGCAAGATCCTCTGTGATGTGTCCACAAACCAATCCTGTCTCGTCGTTCCAGCCACTGGAGGCATTGCGTTTTAAATGCACTACATGGTTTTACCCACCTGTCCATTTGGGGAACCATCCAACTGGTGGCGGATAGATTTGCTTAGCCTATGCAAGCAGGACAGGCACTGGGTCAGGACATGCATACACTGTCAGACTTCCAAAGTCCAAAGGAATGTGAAGGCCAAGGTCATGTGAGTTGGAGGAGGCAGTACCCGAGAGCTCCTGGGTTTTTTAAGTAAAATTAGGGTTAAAAATATCAAATGAGTATTTAAAATACCAGGAAAGGGCTTCGGAAAGTACTTAAAGTATATAATGACCAAAAAGAGCAAGTTGCTAAGTAAGAATATGAAAGAATCTTCCCCGAGACAAGAACGAAGGAAGGTATGCCTCGTGGTGGGAAAATTGGCGGGGCCTTCCCGGGGCTGGAAGTGGAAGCTGCAATTTCAGGCCTGAACTTACCAGACGGGGAAAGCAGGATTCTGATGAAAATGGCTGGCAAGTACCTAAAGAAAAATCCCCTGAAGCCCTTGGGAATGGGGAAAGGATCGAGTCCCCCCCCCCCCCCCCCAAACGGGATCATCGGATCAAGCGCGCTCGCGGGATGTGCATGGTCAGCAACGTTCGCTGGGCAGCAGCGGTGAAACCCACAGACAACGGAGCGGCCCGACAGAAGGGGAACCAGCAAGAAATCGGCATCGCTGCCGATAGCGGTGGGGGGTGCAGTAATGCTTACCTCTGCCCCGGTAGCAGGTCCAGGATCGAGTCCCAAGGATTAACAGGCATCCTGACAGCGAGTGGCATCGGAGCAAGCAGATCAGCTGGCAGGTACAGCACTGATCTGGAAGAGGCTTCTAACACTGGCAGCAGCAGCGAGGGGTCCAGAAGTCTACAAGATGAAGGCTCCAGCAGTGAAGACGGGGCCCATGGAGCTGGGAGCCGGGAAGAAAACCCTGTCAAAGAAAGGAAAGGCAAGCAGGGGGGCTCAGAGTCCTCCCTGCAAGATGTAATTGACAAGATGGGGCAAATGGAAGGCAGGCTCTTTCGAGCTGTAGATGAAAGAGCCCAAGACATGGGGGGCAAGCTGGACAGGGTCCAGAGCACTCAAACTGGAGCAATGAGTAGGGGGGCTGAGGTGGAGGAAAGGGTGAGCCAGAATGAGGAGATTATACACAGTATGAGTAATAAGGTAGAAATATTATTAAAGGAAAGGGAAAATGTTCAGAAAAAATTGGATGCCCTTCAAAACTATAGTAGAAGAAATAACATTAAGATAGTGGGGCTAAGAGAAGGGGTGGAAGGGCAGAATCCAATATGCTTCTTCCAGATTTGGATCCCTGAGGTGCTGGGCAGTGAGACGCTGGGAGAAAGGGTCGAGGTAGAAAGGGCACACAGATCTCTTTTTTCCAGACCTGGTCCCGGACAAAGGCCATGATCTGTCCTGGTGAGACTGCTACGTTACCAGGACAGAGAAAAGGTACTGGGAGCTGCAGCAATGAATGCGAAAAGGAGGGGGTCCCCCCTAGAGGTAGAAGGTAACAAAGTCCTTTCCTATCCAGACATTAGCACGGCTCTTTTGAAGGCAAGAAAAGCATTAGAGCTAGCTAAGAGATTAGTTAAACAAAAAGGTTACGAATGTGTATTGAGGTATCCAGCCACCCTAAAGGTATCACTGCCAAGCGGTGCAAGAAAATTCATTGCAGACCCAGAGGAAGCGAGTGAATTCGCCGAAGGTTTGCCCGCAGTGGGAAACATAAAGGAGAAGTAGAATTTGAAGGAAGGTCCGCCTGCGATGACTTTATTATACTACAAATTGAACTTGCTGGGAGATATTGATATGTTCTAGATTATATTGATATGATCTCTTACCTTTCTGGGTATTCAAATTGTTAAAGTACGTTTTTTTAAGAAACGAGTTAGCCCAAATTGCTACAATAGTTGTATCTATAACTTTTCCCAGGGAGCTCGGGTGGTGGAGAGGGGATTAGATGGGTGCCGGTGGCAAAACCTTTTGTTATGGGGAATTGTTGACAGCTGAAGGAGGTTGTCAGCAAAACAGAGGGGAGGGTGGATGTAATATGGGGCAGAGGTTGCATTGGGATGGTTATATGAGATCAAGGAGAAGTATGACTGTGAATGTCTTTTGCACTTTGTTTTATGTTGTTTTGGTCAGATTTGAATTATTGTCTTTGTCTTCCCCTTGTTTTTTATTTGCTTTCTCTCATGGCTCAGGTGGAATGGAGCAAGAGATGGCTGGTAAAAGATTGAGGGTGCGTGGGGGGAGTGGTAGTGAAGGGAGAGGTACCTTGGGAAGAACCTGGGGATAATGACGAAGAGCATAAAGGTGGTCTCTTTTAATGTTAATGGCTTAAGCAGTCCAGTGAAACGGAAAAGGGTCTTGCCACATATTAAAATAAATGGGGGTGAATCTGGCCTTTCTTTAAGAGACACACTTAACTGAGCGGGAACATCAAAAGTTAAAAAGAGAGTGGGTGGGCCAGGTTATATTCTCTTTGTTTGGCTCAAAAACAAGGGGAGTGGCACTTTTATGAAGGATTATATAAATCTGAATTGCCTGGGGACCTCAATAAAGAGGACAAGTTCCTGGCCAGATTAGACCTCCCTTGCCTGAACTCAGAGGATTAGGCAGGATTAGATCTTCCTTTTACTGAGTAAGAACTGGGTAAAGCGTTGAGTGCGTTGCAAACAGGCAAGTCTCCAGGGGAGGACGGGTTCCCACCTGAGTTCTATTGAGAATTTAAGGACTTATTAATGCCTCTGTATATGGAGATGATAGACCAGGCTAGGGAAACAAGGTCCCTTCCGGAATCTTTTACAATGGCGATTGTTATGATGATTTTGAAGAAGGGTAAGGAGCCACTTATGCTCTCTTACTATAGGCCAATTTCTCTCTGCTGAATACCGATTACAAGATCCTAGCCAAAGCCCTGGCAAATAGATTGGCATTGCATTTGCCGAAACTGATAAACAAGGATCAGACAGGCTTTGTGCAGGGGAGGCAGGCAGCAGATAATATTGGCAGATTGCTGAGTGTTATGCATCTGGCACAATCAAGAAATGAGAAGGGTCTGGCCATTTCCTTGGATGCAGAAAAGGCCTTTGATAGACTGGAGTGGGAATTTTTATTCAAGGTGCTCGAGAAGGCAGGGTTAGGACCAATTTTTCAAAATTGGATTAGGGATGCTATATCACACACCCAAGGTGAATGATGTAATCAATGGGCAGGTCTCTTCAGCCTTCCCACTTACCAGATCTAGTAGGCAAGGGTGCGCACTCTCACCAGCACTCTGTGCTGGCAATGGAACCCCTGGCAGAAGCCATTCGGCAGGATCCAGACATCAAAGGTTATAGAGTGGGCCAGGAGGAACACAAAATTTACTTGTTCCCTGATGACGTACTGGTATATTTGACAGACCCTACGAATTCTCTTCCTAGACTGCACGAGGTACTAGAGGACTATGGGGAACTTTCTGGGTATAAAATCAATTGGGATAAGAGTGAGGTGATGCCACTCACTGAGGGTAATTATAGTCAACTTAAAGGAATTAGTAGTTTAAAGTGGCCACAGAAGAGGATCAAATATTTAGGAGTTAATATTGATAGTGACTTGAATAATTTATATGTTAAATTATGCCCTCTTGCTGGGAAGAGTCGAGGAGGACTTAAAGAGGTTGATGCCCCTGCCTATCACACTGGTGATAGGTAAACTGCATCAAAATGAACGTGATGCCAAGATTCCAGTATCTTTTCCAAACATTGCCTGTGCCATTGCCCCAGGGTTTCTTCAAACAGTTATCATATATGGTTAGGAGGTTTCTTTGGAATGGTAAGGTACCAAGGATCTCCATAGAAAAATTAACATGGGACTATAGTCTAGGCAGATTGACATTGCCGGACTTAAAAAAAATATTGGGCGGCTCAGTTGAGATACATCGCCTCCCTTTTTCAGTAAGGAGATGTACCATGCTGGCCATAAATTGATCTACACCTGGTGGGCGAGAAGATAGCAGAGGATTTTATTTATAAATGGAACATTAAATTGTTGACAGGGAAGAAGTGATTAGTATCTGGGCCAAAATTAACCCATATTTGGATATTAAGATATTAAATGCCCTTCACTCGAAATAAATTAATACCACTGACAGTGGTAACAAGATTCAGGACATCTGGCTCCATAATGGAGTCAGATGTATAGAGGACTATTATGAAGGGCAATTAATGTCATTTTAACAACTCAAAAATAAATATGATTTAACGAATAAAACATTCCACTATCTTCAAATAAGGTCTTTTTTTAACGGGATGTATTAGGACCAGGTATGGTCCTACCTTGTTGCAGTAGCATAGAGGCCCTAATTCGAAGGGGGATTGGCAAGAAATTTATTTCAGCGATGTATTACCTGTTCCAGTCAGAGGGACCCAAACCGGGCCTTCATAGGTTGAGAGAAAGATGGGAGTTGGACTTGGGTATTACAAATGATGAGAGGTGCTTGTCCGACCTGTGCCGGGAAAGCATGACCACAGTCATTAATGCAAGGTACAGGCTGGTCCAGTATAACCTTTTGCACCAAATGTACATAATGCTGCAGAAAATCAACAGATCAAAACCAGAACTCCCAGATCAATGCCTTAGGTAGAGTGTTGCAACCTGGACATTTGTACATGCAACTGGGATGTTTGTACATTCAACCTGGTCATGTGCCAAGGTGAGGCCCTTTTGGGTGGATCTAGGCCAAGTTCTGAAAAAATTATAGGTAAATGAATCCCCCAGGACCCAGAGGTATTCCTGCTGGGGAATATAATGGACATAAGGCTTACAATGAAGCTGTCCAAATTTCGAATCCAATTTGTGTTAATCGCATTGGCGGTGGCCAGGAAGTGCATTGCGGTGACTTGGAAGTCCGACTCTATTCTTAGTATCGAGTGATGGAACAAGGAAATGCAAAGTTGCGTTCCCCTGGAGAATATAACTTACAATCTGAGAAACAAATATAGCATCTTTTGGAAGATTTGGCAGCCATACATGTACTACATAGGTGTATGGAGGTGATTATTTTACCTGTTCCCTGCTGCCACTCCCTCTCTCCCGCACTGAACCCGATCAAGGAAAGTCAAGAATGACCACTGACCTAGAAGCCATCCGTTGAGCTGTGATAGACCCTGTATCTTTTTTTGTTCCTTTTTATTATCTGTACTCTTGCTTATTTCTTTAATGTTAATGTTTGTTATCGATATTAACATTGTAGTATGAATGAATTGTTTAATTTTATAGGTGGGGGGATGGGGGTGGGTAATGACGCGGGTTTGTATATAGTCATAGAGAAAAGGAATACATGTATATGAGGTTGTGAACTGCCATCGTTGGCAGGACGCGGTATATGACTGTACAGGCCTGTGTGAAAAATTATAAATAAAATAATTTTAAAAAGGAATGTGAAGGCCTTCCAAACAATACACAAGAGGTTCAAACACTTCCATGCAGACATCATCGATCTGCTACCGGTCTCCCGGGGACAAGGTACCTGTTCACCATGGTTGACAGGTTAACTGGGTGTCATAAAGGTCCCAGGAGCCACAAGCGTCATCAGGTTCCGAGGGATATAAGCGTGCATGAGAGTTCTATTAAAGTCAATTGGTTCAACTCACTTTAGATGTTGTGTGGTTCTTTCTGTGTGCTGCGTGCCTAGTGCGACTACAATAAACACAAAACGTAGGTACAGTGCAAGATTAAACAAAAGTAATGTGTTCCAATACTGAACACAGGCCTTTTTGTTGTGCCAGAATAGTTTATGGTTTGGGCAGTATGGGGAGGATTATGGGGAGGAGTAATCTTACAAAAATAGAGCCCCTGGTCCTACTCTGTTCTATTGGGGGACCGATTGAGGAAGCAACACATTGCACATTGACCAATTACAAGCATTAACTGACACTAAAGTCCATGAACTGCCTCATGAGCTGGAGGCTGGCTCAGCAAACCACACCGAGGAGGTCCAAAAGAGAAAGAAGACCACTTGAACGCTTTAAGGACTATGTGCCCTGAACCCAACATGTTAAAGGCATCGTGAAGAAAGCACATCAGTGCCCATACTTCCTCAGGAGTTTGTGGAGGTTTGGTATGAAACCAGAAAATCTGGCAAATTTTTACAGATGTGTGGTGGAAAATGAGCTGACTGGCTGCATCAAGGTATGGGGACATCAATACCCTGAAGCATAAAACCCTCCAAAAGGTAACGGTACAGCCCAGGACATCACAGGCAAAATCCACCCCATTATCGCAAACATTTACAGGGAACATTGCCGTTGGAGAGCAGCAGCAATCATCAAGGATCAACACGATCCAGGACACGCTCTGATCTCACTGCTGCCATCAGGAAAGAGGTATAGATGCCGCAAGACACGCACCACCAGGTTCAGGAACAGATGCTTACCCCTCCACCATTAGACTCCTCAACAACAAACTCAATCAGGAACTCATTTAAGGACTCCTACTTTTGCACTTTATTGATTTTTTAAAATATTCTCTGTATTGCATAGTTTGCTTACATTCTGTTTACAGTTCTTTATTTGTTTAAATGTATACGCTGTGTACTGATTTTTTTTTTGCACTACCAATAAGTGGTAATTCTGCATTGCCCGCAGGAAAAAGAATCTCAGGGTTGTATGTGATGTCAAGTATGTACTCTGACAATAAATCTAAAAGGTAGCAGTGAGAAGAGGTTGTGATGTGGGTGGTTGGAGACATAAGACATAGGAGTAGGAGTAGGCCATTCGGCCCATTGTGTCTACTCCACCATGAGCTGATCCATTCTCTCACTCAGACCCACTCCCCTGCCTTCACTCCATAAGCTTTGATACGCTAACTATTCATATACCTATTAGTCTCTGCTTTAAATACACCCAACAACTTGGCCTCCATAGCCGCCATGGTAGCAAATTCCAGAGGTTCACTACTCTCTGGCTAAATAAATTCTTCCGCATCTTGAAGTTATGCCCTCTTGTCCTAGATTTCCTCCACCATGTGAAACAACATTGCCTCATCTACTCAGTCCAGGTCTTTCAACATTCAAATGCCTATATGAGGGTCCCCCTCATTCTTCTCAACTCCAAGCAGTACAGTTGAAGAGCCATTAAAAGTTCCTCATATGCTAATCGCTTCATTCCAGGAATAATTCTGTAATTCTTTCATGATGGCTACCTTCTTGAGCCAGAACCTCACATATATGTCTGCAATGGATAGGAGATCAGAGCTTGTGATGGACCTGGTTATGTTTGTTACCTTCTGTGTTCCTGAGCACTCGAATTACCAAACTAGGCTCTGATGCCACCTTGGCAGATCAGAAATTTGAATGGGGAGTTTGACAACTGAACTTTTGATAAAGCAGTCACTGACTAATTGTAGCCAGTAAATTACAAAGTCTGAATCAATGTAAAATGATTTTGCTTTTGTAGAGACACAAATATTTAAATTTTAAAAAAAATTAAATTTAGACATACAGCACAGTATCAAGCCATTTCGGCCCATGAGACTGTGCCTTCCAATTTACACTCCATTAACCTACATTCCTGGTTAGTTTTGAACGGTGGGAGGAAACCGGAGTCCCCAGAGAAAACCCACGCAGACATGGGGAAAACATACAAATTCTTTACAGACAATGCAGGATTCAAACTTCAGTCCTGATTGCTGGCGCACTAACTGCTTCGCCAACTATACCGTGTTGGTATAAAAAAGCAATTAAATTTTGACAAGGAATATTTTCATATTGTTCCACCTTCCTACTTTATAAATGAAACTTGTTGCAATCAGAAAGATAGCAAGTATTCCAACACGCTCTGTGAGGACAGAGAGAAAGAGAGCAAAACAGACAGACATTGACAGAGAGATAGTGTGACGGATTATGCATATTTTATATTGTATACAGATATGTTTTAAAAGGAAATAAATTGTGGCAGGTTTTTTAGTGTAGATGACATAAAAACACTTCAAAACAGATCTCATTTAAAATGCCAAAGCACTGCTGAAGCCAGACAATCCAGGCTCCGGGTGCCTTTGCAAAAACTTTGAAGAATGCCTATAAGAATCTCAGAGTTGTATGTGACGTCATGTATGTACTCTGACAATAAATCTAAAAGGTAGCAGTGAGAAGAGATTGTGATGTGAGTGGTTGGAGACATAAGACCATAAGATATAGGAGCAGGAGTAGGTGTTAATTGGACATGCTGTGGAGCAATGGTTTATTGTTTTGGAAAGCAACAGATGAACGAACTCAGAAGATTAGGTCTGGTGCTGCAGTATGAGTGCAGTTTGCTGTTCTAAGAGGGTTATGTGGTTTTTATGTGTGTGTGTGTGTGTGTGTGTGTGTGTGTGTGTGTGTGTGTGTGTGTGTGTGTGTGTGAGAGAGAGAGAGAGAGAGAGAGAGAGAGAGAGAGAGAGAATTCAGTTCTACAGTCAGCAGCAACAGCTGGGACTGGAACAGGACAAGCTGGCAAGCTTGTGGGAAAACCCCATTTTGAAGACGGGTTGAGAGTTCTTAGTTCAGCCTGGTCTAAGCCATTGTAGTCCATATAAAAGGAGATGGCTGGCTGCATAATGTTTCACTTGAAATAAGGGAAGCAAAAAGTAACTCTGTGATGACCTGAAAGAAAGAGGTTACCATCTGGAAAACCCTGATGGGGTAAGTTTCTTCAGCAAGACACTGAAGTGGCTGATCTAAAGGAATCAGTTGTAGCACCAAAGCCTGGTGAAATTCTGTGCTCAGTATATGAATTGCCTGAAACCAGTAAACTTGGAGGGGTGAGAAGTGAGATTGGACTCTGAATCAAAGAACTTTTCTGAACTTACACATGCATTACATACACGTGCACTTAGAATTAGAAGGGGTTTAAGTTAGGTTAAGTTAATAGTAATAAGTTAAAGTTTGATCCTGTTTTAATGTTTAAAGATAATTAAAAGTAATTTTTGTTTAAGTAACCATTTGTCTTGGCAAATTTCTATTGCTGCTGGGTTTTGGGGTCCTCTGGGCTCATAACAATGGATAAAGGTGAAAAAAATCTATTATTTGGTATTTACTTATACCAACAATGAAGAATTTGCTCAAATTAAAAATACTTCAGCTTAAATCAGAAAACATGGGAATTTTCACTTCACCTCGGCACATAGCCCATGCCTCTCTGTCACACTTCTCTCCACTGGTTCTCAATTCAAACAAGTTGTATTCTTCAAAACTCAAAAGGCCATTGCCATCTAAATCGATGACTTCGAAGACGTCTGATAGAGCAACCCTAATCAAAGGAAAAGAGGAAAATGCATTATTAAAATACAGAGCAAACCTTACCTACTCTGCCACTTGCATCCACAAAAACTCAACATATTTCCCCCTTCAGATGCCTAATTATGTGGGTTCTAAGCCCCTTGTTATTATATCTGTTAAAGTCAGGAATTACCAAAGTAAAACAAAAGCAAAAAATACTGAACAAATGAGCACTCAGATAATGTGCAGGCTCGTTGAAGGTAGCATGTCTTGCATCTTATTTTTGTCTGTAAATGATCAAAGGAATTAATGTGAAATGTGAAGATTAAAAAAGCATTTGAACAATATGTTCAAATTATAGGATAATCAGTTATCAGTTTATCTGGTTATATTTTAACTTCTGCCATTTTTGGGTAATTCAGTAAAACCCTAGTGTTGGACATCTACAGAGATTGGTAGATGCTAGATAAGTGTATTTTCTGGTTGATTAAGACATAATATTTAACTAATAAAACTGCATTCAGAATAAACAGCTTAAAAGACAAAAATATTATACTGTACTTAACTGAACAAACTTCACTTGCATAAATATATACAACTTAAAGCATTTTAATTTATTTTCAGTCACATTCTTTGAATACATTTAACCATTGTTGCATCTGCAGGTTCTTCCCACTCCACAGAGCCACCCAAAATAAAAACAATTAACAATATATATATAATTAAACACCCCCTCCCCCAAACCTCTGACTGGGGTTACTCTTAAAAAAACAGGGATAAGGAGACACTTTGACAGTCACCCCAACATTGACTAGCATCAACCAGCTCTTCATCCTGGGCAATGCCATTTTATTCAAATACAACTTTATTCAAATAGCTGCAACGAGCAAAACACAACCAAGGCACTCCGCTGGCCGAATATTTGCTCCCATCTTCACCAAAGGTTTACGTGTAACTTCAGAGAACACTTACTTTTACAATTTTAAATTTACATATTTTACCTATTATTTTATTTATTTTAATCTTTACAATTTATTTTCTTCAGTTTTTTTTACCAATTGCTTGAGGCTGCCAGTTGCTTGAATTCCGATACTAGGATTTTACTATATCTATTTAGAATTCTCTTTAACACGATTATTTTGGTTCTTCCACTACTAACCTTTGTAGACAGTTCCAGGTGCCTACCATCTGTAGAGATGAGCATGGTGTTGTGATAAAGAGGTATTAAACTAGTTTGTTTACTTATTTTCTCTTTGAGAAGCTGCATCACCAGCGATATATTTCTGACTTTCAAAAAAAATTTCCTAACTTCTAACACTGATTTTTTTTTAAATATTCTGCAAATTATAACTTTAGATTTAAACATATAGCACAATAACAGGTCATTATGGTCTATGAGTCTGTACTGCCCAATTTACACCCAATTAATCTACATCCCCATAATGCTTCGAATGATGAGAGGAAACTGGTGCCTCCGGGGAATACCCACGCTGACATAGGAGAATGTACCAACTCCATACAGACAGCGTGGAATTCCAACCCTGGTCCCATCACTAGCGCTGTAAAGGCGGTACATTAACCGCTACGCCAACCGCACTGGTTATATATTTTAAGTATCATACTTATTAAAAGAAAAACTCTTACCGGAATTCCTTGGTGAGCATTAGGTCACCGTTTTCTCTGTGGACCAGCTTGGCTTCGTGAATGACTGATTTACGCTGTTTCTTTAATTTGCAGCCAGAAGTGAATGGGATGACATGATACACTCCTGAACGAAGCTCTCCTTTCCATCCAAATCTCTGTAACATGGTATTAAAACATATACTAGATATCACATCATTCAGAATCAAATTTTGTTTAACAGCATTTGCTAAACAGCATTTTCTATATCTACAAATATTTTGTACTGGTGGTGGGTCAAAGTATTCTTACACCGGAGAAAACTAAAAACAAATTTAAACTAGTTTGACATTTCTTTATATCCAGATATAGTGTCAGAGTTTTAAAGAACTAAAACTGGCCCTTCGGCCGAACTTGTCCATCCTTTTTTTACTAAAATTAATTTTTTTTTAACCATACATGGATTCAAGTAAATTTCAAAATGCAAATTTCAAATAGATGATGATAATACCCCAAAACTCCCCTCCCCTACATCCCAAGAAAAGAAAAAAGAAAGTACATAATTAAGTGTTAGAATAGAAGATAGAAAGGAATAAAAATGAGAATGGACTGCTGAAAGTATGAAACACCCATGTTGTCTAAAATTCCTATCTATTTCATCATTAATAAGGTTACACACAGGTCTTAAAGGCTAAAAAGAACATTTAGGAATCTAAAAAAATTAAAAATTTAATCCTATTTTTTGTAGATACGGCTGCTAAATTTGTAAAAATATATCATTATAGTGAGGTCACTATGGCTACAGCTAGGTAATAGCTCTCAGTTATAACCCTAAGGCTGTAACTCGAATCCGCAGGAGAAGAAAGACACACATAGGTAGAGCGTATTCGACACTAAGCTTAGTCAGTGGCAGCTCTGTCTTTTGTGGTCAGCTCGACCATGTCACCATCAGAGTGTGGCTTGAGCAGGCCAGCTGCTGATTGGTTACTTTGGATGCCCGGACCCTGCAATCCAATGGCGGTGATTGGCCAGTTTCACTGCTCTGCCGGCAGCCTATGGAATCGAGCGCTTCATCCTGCTCGATGCTCTGCTGGTCGCCATGTTCGATGGCTATTTCCTGTATTGGCCTGAGGTGCAGGCAGCAGGCCGCGACACAACCTCCCCCCCCCGAACTGGCGATGGGGGCACTGTTTTTAGGAGGCCAGCCTCTGCGCTGTGGGGTCGGGTGAGTGATGATCTGGTCAAAGTCCAAGTAGGCCGGTTTCAACCAATCGAATGTGAAAGTCACTTCCCAATGTCCAAAACACTGGTGGAGTCGTTGTGCCTGAGGTCATGGTATGGCTCCTTGTAGAGCTCCTTCTACAGGCTGCTGTAGTGGTGGCCAGTGAGCCCCACGCTGAACAAACACATATTTACAGTCAGTAAAGTTCTTTGGGACATAAGTACAGGGTTGGCTGTGGGGTCTAGGTTTAGCAGGGGCCAGGGTGCCTAGGTGCACGCGTAGTCGGGACAATGTGGTCACTGGGGATCCCCCAAGTCCTCAGGGGCTATCATGAATTCACCTGGTATAACTAGGGGTGCACCATAGACTAACCCAGCAGAGAATGCCTCAAGGTCCTCCTCAGATGTGGTGCAGATGCCTAACAGGACCCAAGTGAGTTTGTCAGCCCAGTTAGGTCCAGTAAGCTGTGCCATTAAGGCTGCCTGAATGTGGAACATCTCCACAAACCCAGGACCCCTGTCCAATGTAAGGTGTTTGGGGACACCGAAACACGCTATCCAAGTGTTGAGTAAAGCCCGTGCGCATGCTTCTGTAGAAGCCTCTGATAGTGGCACCGCCACCTCAGGTCATCCAGTCAACCATAGTAAGAAGGTGGCTGAAGCGGAGACATGCTGGCTTGAGTGTCTATTGTGGAGCTTTGATATGAGTCTGGATTTTGAATGACTGGTACTGAGTACAAGTCCTGGCCCACCGGGCGACCACTTTGCGGAGGCCTTGGCAGACATACCTGTTCACCACCATTTTGACTGTCGTCCTGATGGTGGGCTGAGTAAATTTGTGGACCGAGTCGAAAACCTGCTTCTTCCATGCAGCCGGAATGACAGGGCGAGGTTTACCCATCAAGGTGTTGCAGAGCAGCGTGCGAATTTCAGGGGTGATCTGGATGTCCTCCAGTTATAAGTCAGTGAGCGCTGTCCGGTACGCCAGAATGTCAGGGACTGCTTGCTGTGCATCAGCTCGGGCTGCGTAGTTGATGCCAGGGGTAGGGTCGTGAACCGCCAAGATAGCCAGATGGGATTTTCCGGCTATGTGTTCAATGTTCGTTGTAAATTCAGAAATGTAGGATAGGTGCCGCTGTTGCCTGGCTGACCACGGATCTGACACCTTACTGAAGGCGAAGGTAAGGGGTTTGTGGTCCGTATAAATTTTGAACTTCCTGCCCTCCAGGAAGTAACAAAAGTGCCGAATTGCCAGGTATAAGGCTAACAGTTCTCTATCACTGTATTTGAGCTCTGGTGGCCTAAGGTGTTCACTGAAAAAGGCCAGTGGTTGCCACTGTTCATTCACCAGTTGCTCAAGTACATCCCCGACTGCTGTGCTGGAGGCGTCTGTCATGAGGGCGGCCGGGCCTCATGGGTGCATGAGAAGGGTGGCATTGGCCAGGGGGTTTTTGGTAGCCTGGAAGGTCTCGGTCTCCTCCTGAGTCCATTGTATGTTTTTACTGGGTCCTGCCATGAGGGGAAAGAGTGGGCTCATGATGCGGGCCGCTGCAGGTATTAAGTGGCAATAAAAATTAACCATACCTGCAAACTCTTGTAGTCTCTTCACTATTGATGGCATGCGGAAAGAGTGAATAGCATCCACCATTGAAGGTAACGGTCTGGTTCCATGTTGATCGTTACAACGGCCCAAGAAGTCAATAGTCTCTCAGCCAAACTGACACTTGGCTGGGTTGATAGTTAGGCTGAAATCGCTCAGCCTGGAGAATAATTGTTTTAAGTGGGCAGCATGCTCCGTGCGGATGTGGCTGGCAATTAAAATGTCACCAAGGTAGACGAAGGCAAAATGCAGATCCTGCCCCACTGCATCTATCGACCTCTGGACCATGTTGTATCCTGGTTGTATCATCTTAATAAACACTAAGAAAAGCTTGTAAGTTTGACAGCACAAATCTTTACTCACATTAGGTTACTGGTCATGTATTGCTACAATGTCACACTGAGCATGCTCACCACTCAAGTGTGATGTGGCTCTGACAGTCTTGTAGTGTTCATGCTCCAGCATAAAA
Source organism: Narcine bancroftii (assembly GCF_036971445.1). NCBI lineage: Eukaryota > Metazoa > Chordata > Chondrichthyes > Torpediniformes > Narcinidae > Narcine > Narcine bancroftii. The sequence continues at coordinate 90,608,328 of NC_091473.1, read as the reverse complement.
TAGTCCCAAGTTTCCTCAGTATATAACAGCAGCCCTTTGCAATTCCCCCATGGGGCCTCACAAGATGAAGGACGAACACAACGATTCAGCAGGCTGCATGAGGCCCAGCGCTGCCCTCCAATTGGCCACAACCAAAAGAGCTTAACTGGCCTATCAGGGAAAACGGATCACAAACACACCAATCAGTGCTGAGAGGGTTTTGACCACGCTCCTCAGCTGGAGAATAAAAACAGGGCTGTGAGCCCAATAAAGCTGAGTGTGTTAACTACACCCAACTGGAGTTTGTGTTGTTCTTTCTGGGAACAGCGTGTTCTTTCTAAGCTAACCTGCATACAGCTATAACTTTTCCTGTGCTATAGGCTGTGTAGACCCATAGCTACATAACCAACATTTTGGGCCTGAGCTTGTCATCAAGTTATCTAGGTAACTGCCTGAATCAAAAAGATTGGGGGGCAGGGGGAGGGACAGGAGCACACGCTCACAGTTAATAGGTGGATAAGGGAGGGAGGGGCACAAGAGAAAACAGGGGGATAGCTTTCTGAATGGTTAGGGAAGGGGGTGGAAAACTGGAGGAAAGGACATAATGGGATAGGGTAGAAAGGACTAGCAGAAACTGGAGAAGTTGATGTTAATGAAATCCGGTTGGAAAGTGGCCATACAGAATATTAGGTGTTACTCCTTCAATTTACGGATGGCCTTGGTTTGATAAGACATAGGAGCAGAAATAGGCTATTCAGCCCATCAAATATGCCCTGCCATTTAATCATGAGCTGATCTATTCTCCCACTCAGCTGCACTGCCTGGCCTTCTCCCCATAATCAAGAACCTATCAACTCTGCTTAAATACACCCAATGACCTGGTCTCCACAATCACATGTAGCAACAAATTCCACAGATTTACCACCCTCTGGCAGAAGGAATTCCTAAGCATTTCTTTTTTAAGCCAAGGGCCTAGAATCCTGAAGATGTGCCTGCTTGTCCTAAACTTCCCCACCATGGGAAACAACCTTTTTACATCAACTTTGTCCAGGCCTTGCAACATTCAAAATGTTTCAATGACATTACCCCCTCAATTTCTTAAATTCCAACGTATACAAGGCAAGAGCTATCAAACGCTCTTCATATGATAATTATTTTATTCCTGGAATCATCCCATTGAACCTCTTTTGAATCCTCTCCCAGTCTGCGTCCAGTCTCTCTGATGTAATGAAGGCCACCACGGGAGCACCGGGTGCAGTTGATGACCACCACACTGCCAAACCAGAGCCACCTGTAAATTGGAGAAGCAGTCAGATGAGTGTTGGGTATAACATAAAAGAAGAGTGGATTATCAATTCTCGAAAGCCCTGTTTTAGCATTTATATCTGCCAGTTTGTCACGTCAGTGTTTGGCAAGTAAAAGAATGGGTTCGAGGACTCAGCAGGTCAGTGTCCTTTATGTAGCAAAGGCAGAGATGCATCACTGACGTTTCGGGCTTGAACCCTTCATCAAAGTATGGCACCTAATATTCCGTCTGGATAGCATTAACATGGATTTCTCCAGTTTCTGCTAGACCATTCACCATCCCCCCCCCCCCCCCTCTTCCCTATCCATCTGTCCTTTCCTCCAGTTATCCATCCCTTTCCATTTCCATTCAGAAAGCTAAGTCCCTTCCCCTGTTTTCTCTTGTGCCCTCCCTCCCTTATCCACATATTACCTCTTACCTTTGGGTATGTGATCCTCTCCCTGCTTCTCCCACCCCACCACTGTTTTATTTAGGTGTGTGTCTACATTTTGCTCATATCTTGATGAAGGGCTCAGGCTCGAAACATTGGTTATGCATCTTTGTTAGACAAAGTACTCTGTATGACACGCTGTTTCTCCAGTATTGTGTTTTACTATAATCACTGCGTCTGCAGATTTTTAGTGTTTCACTCAAATCCATGGTGTGTCCCTTCTGACAAAACAGTTGATTACAATTGTTCATGCAATAGATTATAACTGGTTCAGTTGACATGAACCAAATCTTTAATAAAAAGAGTCTCAGCAGGTCAAACAGTGTCCGTTATATATAGCAATGACAAAGATACATAACTGACATTTTGGGCTTGATCCCTTCATCAAAGTATACTTTGATGTCATACTTTGATGAAGGGTTCAAGCCCAAAACGTCAGTTATGTATCTCTGCCTTTGCTACATAAAGGACACTGTTTGACCTGCTGAGTCCTCGAACCCATTCTTTTACTTGCCAAACACTGACGTGACAAACTGGCAGATATAAATGCTAAAATAGGGCTTTCGAGAATTGATAACTCACTCTTCTTTTATGTTATACCCAACACTCATCTGACTGCCAAATGAAGATAAAACTTCACTCACCCAGTTCATGTTAAAAAAAATAGCTTCTTTGGCAAGTAACCTATGGTATTTATATCTTCTTATTCTACTGGTGCTTGAAATGCATCAGTAATAGTCAGATAATATAATGCTGTATTTAAATTGGCTTGATATTATAAGAAATTTTTTTTTAATTCTATAAATATCACATGGAAGAAAGATCATGAAATTCTACTCTTTACGAGTCTCATTTAAGCCCAAGTTAAAGCTGGTGTCTTGCTCCAGTGTGAGCTTAAAAACAGTTCAATTCCCCCTCTATTTAAATTCACCTAAAAATGTTTCATATTACAGTGTCACATTAAATAAACGTGAAATAAAAGTGTGCTGGGCTAATAAAGTTACCTTCAGTTGTCAAGAAAATCTTAACATGTAGAAAAACAACATAGAAACAGACCCTATGGCCTGCCAACAGCTTTCAAAATCTTCAGGGAATCAAGGCCAAGAAGATGTACTATCGATCAGGTAGCCTGGATACAGGGTGCTCAGAGAAGGCAGTGTCATCTTCAACCACTCAGCATCCCGAAAGGGACTTACTTTTTTTTTCTTTCCTCAGAAAAGAAACTTAAAAACAAAATGAAACTGTTCTAATGTGAGTAAATAGGATGAGTTAAATGGGGAAAAAGCATGAACATAGTAGGAAGTTTCCATGCTGTGCAAATCAAAGTGATAGGAGACAGGAAGCTCAGGGTTACTCTTGTAGACTGAATGAAAATGTTGCATTTGTTCTTTTTTCCTCTCTCTGGCTTGAAAAAATAATGGTTCCTTTAAGATTTCTGCTTATCTTGGCTTGGGATTAATGCATCCCATCCAGAGGATTCTTCAAGGGATTTCACTTGAGAAAGGCAATATGCCCAAGGTTGCATTCTCTTGTATATCACGTTGTTTGGCTCTGACATGGACAGATGGTTACAAATGACCATTTTCATAATTAAAAACAATTTATTTATGTTATCCAAAATAAAATACTAGGTGCTTCTTGTGCCTCAAATGGTAATCCCAATAACTCATTTAGGAAATTTACACTTGTGCGATCAGTGGTTCATGCCAAGATGACTTAAATTGTTGTCAACATACTGGGTTGCTACTCTGTATTCTAAAGGAGAAGCCCAAAATCTAAAAAGAGATTATGCTTGGCTTTTCTGGAACCCCTCCCAGCCATGGTCAGAAAGCATGCCAATTATCACACCAATGAAGCACTAATGGATGGCCCAATAAGAAAAGAAAAAAAGGTGCAAGAAAGAGGCAAAGTGTGCCCAGATGAAGAGTAATTCCATTGATGATTTAGCTTCTGGGCATTAGGTGATGATGCCATACATTGTATAAAACACATATTGACCTCATGCACATTAATTGTCAACATTTTATCTCTCCATGTGTCAATTCTTTAGTCACTATATCCACATTTAAAGGCTGCATATATGTTGATAGTTCTGACCTCCTTTTCCCGTAATTCTGTGGCACACACAACTTCCAGAGCTTCAGAATCATCACCGTCCTTCAAAACATATAATGCAGTATCCACATTCATCCAGGGCGATAATTTTTCTGAGCAGCAGGAACAAATGTAGTTACTGAGATGCAGACTGTTTCATATGCAACAAAAAAGGAACAGTGTATAAAAAAAATTCTTCTACTGAAATTTGTGTTGGAAGTATGTCATTTTACAATTGTTAAATGGATAAAGATGTATTGTGTTGGGGAGAAGTTGTTTAGAATTCAAATAATCCAGGTTACAGCATGTTGAATAAAACATTTAAATATCAATAAGGTGTTCAAAATGGTTGGGGAATCATTTAAACATACTTTACAGGGAAATTATGAGGCAAAATTAGTCTACTTCCATTTCACATCATAAATAGTCCTGTCTGGAATTCTGCAACCATACCCAGCTAAATTCATAAAACCTGATGAAACTACAGAACACACATTTCTCATATAGTGAATGATTGAACAGGATGATTGATGTGCTGCCATTACAAAGATTTGTGAGGCTGCACCTGTCAAACAGAAGGGAACTTCCTTAGGATTAGTAAAATATGTATTAAAAACTCTACATTTTTAAAGGTAACAAAATGTATTGCCCTGCACTGTTTTATGCTATTAAATAATACATTCACATTCATTTCATGCATTTTCCAACCAGAACAGTAAAATGCAAAAAAAAGGATAAAATACATATTAGTCAGTGTAACATTGTGCAGATGCAGAACCAGCAGTTACAAACTTTTTAAAAATACTTACAACTTGGTCATTTCATTTCCTTTTGGTGAGAGGTTAACACCCATGGCCCTACCTCACTTAAACAAGCATTCTTCAAGTTTGAGGCCAAGACATGAGTATTGAAAGTCGTTTGACTATATGTGACATTGTAACTCAGTCTGATAATTTGTGCACAAAAGCATTTATATTTTTTTTCCACCACACATGGTTCATAATGAAGATATGGCTATCCTTATGCTCACAAAATATATCTAGCCTTAGAAGACTGGAGAGTAATCAGAAACATTAATCAAGATTATATTTTCCCTCCCAGAAGTCAGAGTGATGAGTTAAAAGAAAACAGTGATTACTAAGAAGGAAGAAAATGGCTTTTTCTGAATTATGAACGTAGATGAAACATACGAGGTGAGCTACACAGACCAAACTGACTCGTCTCATTCTTAATTATGTTCTTTAAGAGAAAGAGTACAACAGGGAATAAAGTAGACGATAAAAGATAGAAGGAAAAACACAAATCTGTGGGATGAATATATCATTGCTCTTTTTTTCCAAAGAGCACATTTTGCTGCAAATATGGAAACAACACAAAACAAAAATAAGCCTTGTATTCCTGGGTGATGTAAAATGACAAAATAGAATGATAATTACATATAGCAAAGGGCATTCCGCCCACATGGAATCACCCATCAAATATATCTTAATAATGTTGCATTCAGTAATTTATGCAAGTCCAGAGAATTTTCCTCCATTACTTCGAATTAGGTTTTACTCATTTGAAGCAGGTTCTCCAAGTATTATCTCCACAATTAAATACAGGGAGAAACATTGTCCATCCATGAGGATTTTGCGTTTTGTGCCCATACATACCTTTTTCTCATTTTTGGTAGAGTTATGATGCATACAGAAAATATTTGAAGCGTGCAGTTGGTCAGGCAGCATCAATAGAAACATTCATATTTCTGATCAATGATTTTATATCATTAGCCTGAAATGGTAATTCTGCTTCTCTCTCCACTGAGTTGCCTAGCTAGCAGAGCATTTTCAGCACTCATGATTGAGATATAATTATGAACAGAGCATACTACACACAATTTCTCATGAATAGTTGGAGAAAAGAGCCAAACAGAATACATAGCACTTTGTGCTGGTTCTCAGTTTCAACTTGATAGTTTTTGCCTCATGCCTATTTATACTTTTATGTTGCAGTACTTAAAGACATTTGATTGTTAAGCTTAGACACCTGCTCTTTCTTTTTCCATCAGAGTATCCTTTTAAATGTGTTCTTCAATAGTTTTATTGATCCAAATATTTATTGTCCATTTTCTCTTTGATGGATTTGAACAAATTGCATTTCCTGATGATCTTACAACTAATGGGCTTGATTTTAGAGCAAATTGCCAGCATGAGGGATTTGACACTATTTTCCTGCATAAGTGCCAGTTAGTTAGGGATTTTCATGTGTGAACACTCGTTCCAATCTGATTGGCAACTTCATGACCGATTTGCAGACTGTTTTCCTTGCAGGTACTTCTCAATGGAAGCTAATAAAGAAAGGTTACAAGCAGCAAGTTGGGCAGCTCATTGCTGAATGGCCAATTACTTAAAAGTGGGCATGCATTTCTATGAGAAGATTTTCTCTCAATAGTCATGCTCCATGGATACATGGTCAATAGGAAAGGTAATTCTGATGATAATTTAAGGAGTATTATTGTTTTAATTATCTAAACATTGATGTTGCAATATTTGATAAAGTATTGTTGTTCAAGTATCAATAGAAATACCTCCCAAGCAAATCCCTTATGTGGCCTCCCGCTTTGAACTGACAGCCTGTGATCAATGTCCCTCATAAACTAATTCAATTCTCTGTATATATATATATATATATATTTGGAACACATACAGCAAAATCCCTGTATCCAGTCGCCTATGAAAATTAGTAGATGCTGGGTAAGTGTATTTTCTGGTTGCCTGAGACTTACTCTTATAATAGCCTCCCGAAAGACAAACAATAATTATCCTTCCCCCTCCACCCCAAGTTTATAGATAAAGCCTCTAACTGGGGTGGCTGTAACTAAGTAGAGATAAGGAGACACTTTAAGAGAGTCACCCTAAAGGTGAGGGGCATCAACCAGCTCTTCATCCTGAGTGACACTATTACTTTATTCAAATAGCTACTATGAGCAAAGCACGACCAAGGCACTCTGCTGGCTGAATATTTGTTCCCATCTTCATACGGTATGTGCTACTTCAGATAACATTTATTTTAAAATTTTTAACTTATGTATTTTCACCTATTATTTCATTCTTATTTATTTTACATTTTTAAAATTTACTTTCCTTGATTTTTTTTGCCAGTTGCTTGAATTCCAGACACCGGGGATTTTACTGTACATGGATGGAGATTTGGGATGTCATCGGAGACACTATCAAACTTCTACAGGTGCACTGAAGAAAGTTGGTCGCATTATAGCCTGGTTTGGTAATTTAAGTACCTAGGAATGCAGAAAGCTCTAGAAGGTAACAAAAGTAACCAAATCCATCACAGGTGCTACCTTCAGCCAGAAGGTACAGAGCCCTGAAAACCAGGGCCTCTAAGCTTATGAATAATATCTTCCCAACAACTATCAGACTCTTGAGCATCCATTTGGTACACGAATCTGACAGCACAAAAGGACTGTCTGCACGATTTGAAGTCACTTTTTTTGTGCAACAGGATTATTCTGAATATTTATTATCTATCTCTGTTATGTATTTATTGTCTTTTTAATTCAATTAAGTTTACTAATAATAGCTTTTCTTTACAAGTTCCTGTTTGGTTGCAACATGTAAAAATTTCAGCACATATAAACAGTGGACAATGTGTTTGGCAATAAACTCAATCAACATTTTGTAGCTTTTTTAAAAACACATATTGCAGATGCATAATTTTTAATTCCATATCTCATATTAACATCATGGTAGTGATTTATGAATTGTGAAGACAAATTTCCATTACCCAACTTGCCATACATAGAGGTACACTGTAATCATTGTACCTTCTTTGACACATTAGGCCAAGAAGCAATTATGCATTCCAGTTTTAGACCATAAGGGAAAGGAGCAGAAATAAGCTATTCAGCCCATCAAGTCTGCCCTGACATTTAATCATGAGCTATTTCATTCTCCTACTCAACCCCATTGTCTGACCTTGCTAATCATGCCCCGGCTAATCAAGAACATATCAATCTATCTATGTCTTAAATACACCCAATGACCTTGGCCTCCACAATCATCTGTGGAAACAAATTCCACAGATTTACCAACCTGGCTAAAGAAATTTCTATTCGAAGCAGACACCCTTCAATCCTAAAGATGTGCCCTCTTATCCTGGACTCTCCCACTATGGGAAAATGTTTAATAAGATTCCCCCTCATTCTCCTAAATTCCAATGAATACAGGCCAAGAGCTGTTAAACGATCCTCATAAACTCTTGGTGCCTGCCACATTGACCACCACCAGTGGGCTGATATCGCCTCCAACCGTGCATCTTGGCGCCTCACAGTTTGGCGGGCAGCAACCACCTTTGAAGAAGACCGCAGAGCCCATCTCACTGACAAAAGACAAAGGAGGAAAAACCCAACACCCAACCCTAACCAACAATTTTCCCTTGCAACCGCTGCAACTGTGCCTGCCTGTCCCGCATCAGACTTGTCAGTCACCAACGAGCCTGCAGCAGACGTGGACATATCCCTCCATAAATCTTCGTCCGCGAAGCCAAGCCAAGCCATATGATAACCCTTACGTCTCCAAACCTCTTATATTGACTGGATTATTTCATCAGAATATCTTTTTTCATTTTATTTAAATGTAGCAAATGGGCTCCTTTCAATGGTGAAATGGTTTAAGGCAGATATCTAATTTGCAGTTTCAACAATTTTCAATGTTAAAAATATCAACCCACAATGGCTAGATTGTTTAAGAATATTTGAGAAACTATACCTTCATTTTGGCTGAGGTTTAATGGCCTGATGGTAAGCAAAATATTAGTTGTTTGCTGCAATTCCAGTTTATATTGATGACTAACAATTCCACCATCATCATCCAGGAAAAAGCATCCCTTTGACCAAGCATGTTGCCAGTTCTAAAATGAAAAGGTAAAAATATGAAAGATCATTTGAACAAAGCTGAACAATATGATTTTCTATTAATGTTCTTTGATTAATGCAGACACACCAAACTATCATTCTAATTTGAATATAATACAGCTTATTGAGAGTGGAATCTAGATGATGCTTAGTTATTAGTGGGATCACTTAAAATCTTACAAATTTTGAGATTTACAATGGCCTGAAATTTTCCTTCAATGTAATGATTTCTAATCTGGGTCATAACGATTAAAAAAAGATAACAAAGGCCCTTCCAAACTTCCATTATGCTTAAAAAAAGGTATAGCAGTAAAAATTCCTGAACCAATTTCTAGCAGTTACCAATTATTATTTTTAAAACATCATGGATGCAACAAATCATCCGTCTATTGTTCAAAGCATGTAAACTCATATTTAATTTGCAACATTAAAAAATCCTTTAAAATTAATTTTTAAAATATCTTGACCTTTAGGCAATAATTTTTTTTAGTTGAAATTGAGATCTTCTACATAGTTTACAAAATGCATTTGTAAATTTTGAAATGATCAACCCACACACTGAACTAGCAATACTCAACATCTCAAGGCTCCCTGTCAGAGATTGGAAGATATACTAACATGAATGCAAAATGTTGAGACACAGATATGTGACACTGGTTTTAAAAAAAATTTGAAGGAAAGTATTTGGAAAGAAGCATTTTTTCTAATCTTTTACAAATTAAAATGATATCTGTTCAAATAAATAAAATATACCAAGGCCAGAGTATGCCAGTCTTAATCAAAAAACAAACTAACTTCATAGAATCCTATTAATCGATGTCAAATTTCACTGTGGGAAACATAACAAGGGACCATAGAATATTCCAAGCACTTAAATAACAGTTAATAAATATAGAGAAACATTTTCAGAAGCATCAACAGAAATGATTAATTTTATTTGGGAATAGGTTGCATCTGGTGAAGAAAATAATTTCATGGTCCCTTGGTCACAGAACCAACTGTACAAAAGGGGAGCGTGACATAATCTACTCTCAGAATGAAATCTCCCAAAATGTTGAAGGCTGCATTCCTCAAAAATTATACTTCATTGATTTAATGGTAGCTTGGGTTTGATTTGGTCCCTCCATGCATTGTAGAAATGGACACACCCCACTACTTCGTGGTATTTCACTGCCTCTTTCAGAAGGCGTTTTTCTCTAAACTGACATTTTTTTCTAAACTAATGCACAAAATATAACAGCTCTCTGAAGGCATTTTTTTTAAAGTTTTGAAATTTCTTTTAAGATTGCTTGGTGTGAGAGAATATTGGGCTCAGTGCCAATGCATTGAATCCATCTAAACTATCATTGAATGGAGCACAATGAAGACAAATTTAAGTTCAGTTATCATCTGATTGTAACAGTACAACTTGACAAAACAGCGTTCTCTGCTCCACGTTGCAAAAACAGTGCAAACACACACATAGATATAACACATACATATACACAGAACCTATAATACATGTCTTATATGCATATATTAAAAATAATTATTATTAATAAATAGTAGAGTCATGAAGAGTTGTTTTATTGGCTCATCAGTCATTCAGCAGTGTCAATGTCCATTGGAAGAAGCTGTTCCTTAGCCTGGCGGATCTGGCTCTAATACTTCCGTATCTCTTCCTGATGGGAGTAGCTGGAAGATGCTGTCTACAGGGTGGTAGGGGTCCTCACAGATTTTAAGAGTTCTCTTCAAACAATGATCTCAGTAAATCACATCAATCAGGGAGAGGGAGACCTCAGTGATCCTCTCTGCCATTTTTATGGTCCTGTGGATTGATTTCTGATCTGATGCTTGACAGCACTGTGAGGCAGCGAGCCAGGATGCTCTCAGCTGAGCTCCTGTAAAAAGTTGACAAAATGTTGGCAGTTATCTTTGCCTGACTCAGCCTTCTAATGAAGTGCTGTTGCACCTTCCTGATAAGTGAGATGTGTGTTCTTAAGTGGACTGACTGCAAGGAACTTGATGTTCTCCATTACTGAGCTATTAATGTGTAATGGAGAGTGGCCAACAATGGACCTCCTTAAGTGCATGATCATCTCCTTTGTTTTGACCATGTTGAGACTCAGGTTGTTATTCGTGCACCATTTTGCAAAATTTTCCACCTCTTCTCTGTATTGAAACATCTTTGTTGCTGATGAAGCTAACTATGGTCATGTTATCTGCACACTTGATGCTGTTGGAGCTGGATCTGGTGTTGCAGTCGTAGTATGAACTGGAGCAGGTTGAGCACCAAGTACTGAATGGCTCTGTAGGGAAATTTAAATGGGTCAAACGTCTCTGGGAGGTGCACCAGAAACTTAAAGCATTTCATAATGGTGAAGGTCAGTGCCACTGGGCAGTAGTCATGGAGGCCTGTTACTTTTGATCTCTCTGGTAGCGGGGTGATGGTAGCTGCCTTGAAACCTTTGGAGTCGATGGAATGCTGCAGTGACATGCTGAAGATGTCCGTAAGAACCTACGTCAGTTGGACTGCACAGTCCTTCAGTACCATACTAAGTATGTTGGCTGGTCATGATGCCCGATGTGGGTTCACCATAGATAGGATTCTCTTTACCTTGGCTGCCACCATACAAAACTTGTTCTACAGCGAGGGACAAAGCTTTATTTGGCATAAGCTTGTTCTTCTCGTTGAATCGTGCATAGGTGATGTTCAGTCTGTCGAAAGGGAGGTGTCTTTGTCTAACTCACAAGGTTGTCTTGTAATCTGTTATTGTTTTAATAACCTGCCACATGCACTTTATGTCACTGGTGTCGCACAGATGACTATAGAGCCACGGTTAGCCTTCTGGATTGCACGGGAGAGTTCAGCCCTGTTGATATTCGTGCCAACTTGTGTCCTGTCCTGAAGGTTGCGTTTTGAACTTTGAGAAGTGCATAGATCTCTGCATCCAACCATGCATCCCTGGTTGTGTAACATTTGATCACTGTATCATCCTTTGTGCACTTGGTAATGTAGCCTGTCACTGAGTTTGTGTATTTGCCATTATTTACTTGGCCATTGTAGGTGCCTGCCTGAATCAGCTCCAGTCTGTGGTCTCAAAGCTCCCCCAATGGACATGTCCTAATCTCCCTGCAAACTGACTTTATCCATTTTGATGGATTAGCAGGACGGATATGTGGTCCAAATATCCAAGTGGTGGGGGGGGGGGGGGAAACAAGGAGGAGCCTTGTACACACCAGGGACATTGGTGTTCACTCGAGATAGGGTGTTCTTTCCTCTGGGGGTGAAATTGACATGCTATTGAATCTGTGGTAGAAGAATTTTCAGGTTGGCATGATTAAAATAGCCAGCAACAATCATGGCACCATCAGGGTAGGATGTCTGAGATTTACAGATGACACCACAAATTTCCTTCATTGCTTCATCCTCATTTGCCAAAGGCATAATGTAAACTGTGATAATCAGTGTGGCCCTGAATTCCATGAGCACATAGAAAGGTCTGCATTTTACCATAATCTACTCTATCTCTGCTGAGCAGAATTACGTTTACAACAGAGATATTAGTGCACCAGTTCTCTCTGATGTCAATGCACAGACCCCCCCCCCCTCCTCGAGTCTTGCTAGAAACAGCAGTGTCTCTGTCTGCCCTGAGGGAAATATGGCCATGTAGCTGGTTCGCTGAGTCTGGAGTGCAGTGTCAAGTTTTTGTAATCACCAGAGCACAGCAGCCTTGCAATTCTTTCTGGTTCATATCTAGTCTCAGGTAATCCATTTTGCACTCTAACGATCTTTGTGAATAGTCGTGGGGAGTGCGGGTCTGAACGGGTTAATTCTGACACAGCCTCACTTGCATCTCTCATTGCACTCAACAGTTTACTTCAGACTGGCACACTTGCTTCAGCAAATTAAAATTATCAGTCCGATCCTCTAGACTTAAATTCCATATTGTGACACCAAGCAAACTGACAGAACTTGACTCAGTATTACATATTAGAAGTTTTGTGAATTCTTCTATGAAATAAACAGACATGCAAAATTATCAAAAAGACAAACTGTTTTGCTTAACTGCACCCATTTAAAAATGTTTTGTTGTGTTTGATAGTTGTGTGCCATGGCATTTTCCTGGTGAAGGAAAGGGAGTCAAAATCTTCCAATCCACTGTCCTGGTACATCAGTAATTCTTCACTTCAACAACTGTACTGCAACCCAGCATTACGGGGGGGGGGTTGTGTTCTTAGAACATTCGGATTTTCTATAATGCACACATGTCAAGAAACACAAGTTTATTTATATAGATGTTCTTCCACATAAATTCCATGAGAACAAATTTTATTCTGTACCTCTAAATTTTGGGGTCACATGCCATGCATGGAAGCAGGCTCAAATAGTCCATGCCAACCAAGTTAGCTATCTAACCTAGTCCCATTTACCTGCATATGTCCCAAATCCCTCTATACCTATCTATCCTCATTGCATGAAATACAACATCGAAAGCATACGGTCATATACTTTGGTAGAAGAAATAAAAAGGCAGCGTAGCCACTGAAAACGCAGTGGCAGCTAATGAACGTGAAATAACAACACACACAGTTGCAGGTAAATCAGAACTCATTTACTTGAATTACACGTGTATTCTTTTAAAACACTGAACCATGCGTGCCATGACATGACGATAAGACATCCCATGCTGGTTCACTAGGCTTCTGGGAGTTGTAGTCTATCTATAGCGCCACTACACACTCTCCTCCACACCCCCCACCCCCAACAACCAGCACTAACACCTGGTAGTTTTTTGGGAGGTGAACATCTGCATCAGACTGCTTGCTGGCTGTTGAAAAGGGGCAGTTTTGTCAACAGGGGCAGATTTGAGCCTGTTAATTGTGAATGACAGAGGCTGCCCGCCAATGTCCAAGATGCAGGTTGACCTAGTTCGTCTTATCACCCTGTATGGTCCCTCTTATGGCACATGCAAGGGCTATTCATGTGTTCCTCTACATACGAACACGTATTCACAGTCTTTCAGTCCTTATGGCACAAAAGAAACATGTTTGCCATGTGATGATGGTGGTACAGGGGATAATTTGGCTAAGGTATCTCTTAGTCTGCTCAACAGCTCTTTGGAGTCTTCATCTTTCCTGGATCCAAGAGGAATAAATTCCCCTGGGACCACCAAGGGCGTACAGTATACAAGCTCCACAGACGAAGTGTGAAGATCCTCTTTTGGAGTTGTCCTAATGCCGAGCAACACCCATGGTAATTTGTCTGCCAAGTTGGGACCGTCCAAACAGGCCATTAAGATTGATTTAAGGTGATGATTTCAACCATCCTGTTGGACTGCGGGTGATAGGCGCTTGTATGAAGCCGAGAACCGAGCAGCCAAAAGAAGGCTGTTTATAATGAAGATGTAAATTAAGGTCCTCTGTCAGAATTGATGTGTGCTGGTAGGCCGAAGCAAGCCACACAGGAATTAAGGAATGCCTGTGCACAAGAGTCAGTAGAAGCCTCCGCCATGGGGACTGCTCAGGCCATCTTGTAAACCTATCGATCCCGTGAAAAGATAGCAGTAACCTTGTGAAACTGGAATTGGTCCCACAATGTCCACTTGGACATGGTCGAAGCGGCGAGTTACGGTAGGAAGGGCTGTAGCGGTGCTTTCACACACTGATGGATTTTGACTTTTTGACAAGCTACACAAGATCTGGCCATTTACATGACATCTTTCTTCAGACCGTGCCAAATAAATCTGTCTGAAATCAGACGAGCAGTTGATCTGATGGATGGATGAGAAAGACCATGGACAGTATCAAAAATCCAACATCTCCATGAAGCTGGAACCACTGGCCATGACTGTCCTGTTGAAACGTCGCTAAAGAGCAGCTTGCCGTTGGCATCGATTTGCACATCCCTCCATTGTAGGTTGGTTATTTAGTGCAACATGACTTGATCTCACCGTATTGTCCTTGGGCAGTGGTGATAGCCACATAGTCAATACCGTGGATCATAGCTGATACCTTGAGCACAACTGAGTGGAAAAGTGCATCAGCCACTACATTGTCTTTTCCAGAAATGAGCATTATTCTGGTAGAGAATTCTGAAATGAAGGATAACTGCTGCTATTGTCAAGCTGACCAGGGCTCCGACATCTTCAAAATTGCGAAGGTAAAGGGTTTATGGTCTGTGAACACAGTGAAGTGTCTGCCTTGCAAAAAGTAACGGAAGTGACGGACAAATCTATGGCTAGGAGTTCTTTATCAAAGGTGCTGTATTTTTTTCTCAGCCTCACAGAGGTGGCGGCTAAAGAATGTCAATGGCTTCCATTGTCCGTCGACATACTGCTGCAGACCGCACCCCTATGGCCACATCAGGCGCGTCTGTTGAAAGGGCGGTGGCTGCGTTTAGGACTGGATAACTGAGCATGGTTGCTTGAGCTAACAGTTCCTTTGTCTTTATTAAAGCATTTTGACTTTCATCTGTCCACTGAATAGATTTGGCATTACCAGACACTAGATTGAACAGAGGCTTCGTAACGTGAGCTGCTGCTGAAAGGAATCGATGATAAAAATTAACCATGCCCAAGAACTCTTGCAGACTTTGACAGTTGTTGGTCTGGAATATTCAGTAATAGCATCGATCTTGGAAGGAAGCAGGGCCACACCCTTATCGGTGATTGTATGCCCCAGGGATTCTATGGACTGTTGTCCGAAAACACACTTATCTGGAATGATGGTCAGTCCAAATTCTTGCAGACATCTAAAGAGTGTACGCAGATGTTCCATGTTCTCTTATTTAATTTGGTTGGCAACTAATATGTTGCTTAGATAAATGAAGACATTGACCATGCCATGCCCTACTGCATCTGTAACTTGCTGAAAAGTCTGAGCTGCATTTTTTAAACCCAAAAGGCATATGTAAAAATTTGAACAATCTGAAAGGGGTAATTATTGCTGTTTTTGTCGTCTGGTTCCACTGGCACCTGATGATAACCGCGCACCAAGTCGACTTTTGAAAAGCTTTTCGCCCTATGCAGATTCACTGAAAAATCTTGAATATGGGAAATAGGGTAGTGATCCAGTATAATGGCGTCATTGAGCCGTCCACAAAGTCTCCATCCTCCAGTGTGTTTTTGGACTAAATGTAATGGAGACGCCCATTATCCCCAGATCTTCCATTTTGTCGAATTCGTTTAGCTAATTGCAGCTTCTCCAGAGTCAAGCAACGTGTCTTAGCATGAATGGGAGGACTCTTGGTAGAAATAATGGTGAGTTATTCGATGTTTCGCAGTGATGGTCAAAAACAGTAGTGAGAAATTTCCAGAAACTTTTCTACAAGTCTGGAGAACCTATCAACAGTCTTATGCAGAGCTTGCATGAACATGCAATTCTGCCAGGCAAACAGTTTGAAAGGTGGTACTATTCACCAGCTGACGCTCTTTTAAATCCACCATGAATGAATGAGCTTGAAGGAAATTGGCCCCGAGTAGCAGTTATTATACTGCCACTATAATAAAAGGTTATGTGTAAGTGTTCCCCTCAAATGAACATTGATTTTTTTTGGTTCCATACATGGATATATTGATACTATTGACTGCTGTGAGTTGGAGGTTAGGAGTAGGATAACATGTATTGTAACCAGTTGGCGGAAAAACACTAACCTCTGATCCTGTGTCCAACAAAAATTTATGTTGGGATAGCTGATCCTAAACATATAGAAGACTCATAGATTTTCGTACAACCATTGCAGCCACTAACGATGGTCAGCAAGGGCATTTCTTGAGAACGCACAGGGTGGAAGGTACCTAGGTGCATTGACTCCCCAACACGGGTGGTAAAAATACCAAGTGGAAGTGTCGACTGGCTGTCTGTCTGACTTGAGATGATGCCTCATTATAGGAGCTGGTGTGTTGAGAGTGTTGGCTTGGGAAGTAGTGTCAACAACGGAAGTGCTGGGAGCGGACAGCTGTGACATAGTGACATTGTCCGAAGACTTTTGGTGTGTTTTTTTTTGCCAG